>NC_088878.1:34929037-35169037 GCF_032884065.1 Artemia franciscana | reverse complement strand
CTTTCTTAAGATTACTTATTAAATCTTTGAAAATAAATCTGCGATCTCAAAAAAAAAACATTTCGAAGGAAAAAAAATCTTGAAGAAAAATATCTCGAAAAATTTTTTTAAAAAAAGCAATTTCGTCTTGGAGAATGCCCTTGAAGGTCTTTAGAATGGGCCGGTAGCTTCTTAGGGAAAAAATGAGTGAGGGGTTAGCAACTTCAGTACACTCCTCACAGCTCTTTTAAGACTATGAGAAGCGTTATATATTAGTTTGTTAGTTTGAGACTATATACTAACGTTTGACTCCCAAATCAATAGTCTTGTTTTTTATTCTCGGTTTTCGTGTTTTTGGTAAAGCGATAGTTTGCTATAATCTTTCAAACATACGAAGATATTACCAGTCGGTTTATTTTCTCTCGTTTTATTGATATATGCTAGATAGGCTGTGAAGTAATAACATTTGTTGGTTCTTCGTTTTTACTTCGCTCTTTACTTCACTCGGAAAAAAATTATTTGTTTTCAATTAATCTATTATCAAAACTATAACATGAAAGCAAGGAGAAATAAAATCACTTATAGAAGGAAGAATAGAAATTTCGGAAGAGCCTCAAGAGCAGTTGCATATAGTTATCTTCGGGAAAGACTAAAAACTCCGAAAATAAAATATAAAACGAATTCGAAAACGAATCCGAAAATATAAAACCGTATAAAATATAAAAGGTTAGCGTAAAGTAATCAGTAAAGCAGATTTAGTACTTTACTTTTTAATACTTTACTTTGCAGATTTCTCCAAATTTACTTTTTAAAACAGTAAAAAACTTTAGCGTAAAGAGCGGGGCGTTGAGGAGGGAAAAGCCCCTTTAATATACGGAGTAATTTCTGTTCATTTTGAGTTTTAATGTTGCTCCTTACTTTCAGTCAAAAAACTTGTTTTTTTTCTTTTAATTTCTGAACGTTTTTGAATTAATATATTTTTGGATATTGGCTGTCCGCACATGAATAATTAAAGCGAAATTTGCTTATTAATTTTTTGGGCTAAATGGCTTTCTCTTAGTTTTGATCGGAAGATTTTGAAAAAAGGGGTGGGGGAGGAGGCCTAGTTGCCCTCCAATCTTTTGGCTACTTAAAGAGGTAACTAGAACTTTTAATTTTATACCAACTTTTTTATTAGTAGAAAATGTACGTAACTTACAAATTAACTTACGTAACGAACTTCTATATTCGTATGTTTTTATTACGTATATGAGGGGGGTTCACCCCCTCGTCAGTACCTCCCTATTTACACTAAAGCTTAATTAGCTAAAGCTAATTATTGTCCCAATTCTTTAAGAATGACCCCGGAATCACAAAGGCCGTAGAATAAATAGTTGAAGTTACTAAAAATGCTTTAGCGTAAAGAGCGATGCATTTAGGAGGAGATGAGTCCCACATCTGCGTAATAATTTCTGTTCGTTTTAAATTTCAATGCTGCTCCTTACTTTCAGGTGAAAAAACTTTTCCGTATTTATTTTTTAATTGTTTTGTTTTTGTTTTAAATAGTGCTAGAATATCCTGCGCTCCCTTCATAGAAATTATCTTCTCCCATGACGAATTTCTCCATAGATAGATCCTTTCACGTAACCCCCTCCCCTCCCGACCAAAATAAAATCCCCCTGAAAATGTCTGTACACTTTCCAATAACCAATACTATGCCTAAACACTGGTCAAATTGTGTAACTTGCAGCCCCTCAATGCAGCCCCAATGAGGGAGTAAGTCGTCCCCAAAGACATTTGTTAAGTTTGTTGACTATGCTGGACGAATTGGCTATCTCAAAATTTTCATCCGTTGACTTTGGAAAAAATGAGCGTGGGAGGGGGCCTAGGTGCCCTTTAATTTCTTCAATCACTTAAAAAGGGCAATATAACTTTTAATTTCCGTTAGAATGAGCCCTCTCGCGACATTCTAGCACCACTGGGTCGATACGATCACCCCTGGGAAAAAAAGAAAACAAAGAAACAAGCACCCGTGATCGGTCTTCTGGCAAAAAATATGAAATTCCACATTTTTGTAGCTAGGAGCTTGAAACTTCTACAGCAAGCTTCTCTGATACGCTGAATTCAATGACTCTTAAGGGGTGTTTCTCCTTACTTTCCGAAATATGGCAAATTTTCTCAGGCTTGTAACTTTTGATGGGTAAGACTAAATTTGATTAAACTTAAATATTCAAAATCTTTATAAAAATATGATTCGTCTGATGAATCTATTAGTATCAAAATTCCTTATTTAGTGTTTCTTTTAGTATTGAGCAGGGTCGCTCCTTACTAAATTTCGTTACTATGAACTGTTTGATTTGTGGGAATACAAACAACTGGAGCTTACAAGAGGAGAGAGGTGTCTTATAATGGCATTTTGGAGAAAGATAATATTTCAACATTAAAATCTTGAGTGTGCGTTAAGCCATACCCCCCCCCCCCCTCGGCTCATATACATGATCAGATGGAATTTCAAAACCCTCTTTTCCTGTATTGCTTGTAGGTAGTAGCGTATATTAGGCAGGGGCCAATGGAGTGATCCCCCCTCTGAGATCCTCATAAAAGGAAAAGGGTGAATGTGTATGGAAACTCTAGTGAAACCGTCGTTGTCGTGGTAGCGAAAAGGTTGATGCTCCAATCTAATCCAAAAAGGTTTTCGTTTATCGCAAGCACGTAAGTGAAAATAAAGATCTAGAAGCTCAGTGAAAATTTTGTTTGCTATTTATTATTATTTATTATTTATTGTGAAAATTATTAAGGTATATAATAAGTCCCAGCAACAGCTTTTGCGAAATATTATGTAAGAAAACAAGTCTTACATTCAATTTTAGCCTCTTGTTTGTATGAAAATCGTCAATTGGGAGGAATTTCAGGCTGGTTTCAGGTGTTTATGGTGCTTAAAACAGTCTTAAATCGTGAAAAAACACTGCTATTTTTTGGCCTAGAGTGATGTGTAACTTCGAACAATTCCTTCACATAGTGTGGGAGCATATGTACTGTATTTAAAGAAATTGAAAAAGAGGGAATGGAAAGAAATTAAAAGAAAGTGTCTGATACATACGACACGCGTGTTGCGCAACATATAGGAAAAAAAATTATAACATGGTATAATTTATTGATCATTGGTACATTTTTTGGGCAATTTGTGATACTTTTTGTTTCGAAGTGTTGGTAACACTGCCTATTATATTCCGGTACATAGAGTAATGTTCTTTGGAGATAAGATATGCTCAGTTGGCAACACTAACGCTGTCAGCATCATTGAATGCTGAGAGCAGGCTAATCAGCTTACCAAAATTTATTTTTAATAACAACGTTAAAACAGGTTTCTTCCATGAGCTACTAGAACTACGGCTGCCAGGTTTTCGGCAGAACGTGTAGCCCAAACCTGCGCAATCACTAGCCCAAAAATAGACCAAACTAGCACAAAAATAGCGAACGCCATTATAACCCTATTATGCCCTATTATAGCGCTGTTATGGATAAAAAGAGAAAGAAATAAAATCGGCATATCAAATAACCTACCCATAAGCATTGGCCAAAAGCAAAATAGAGCCCTGACAACGAACAAAAATACCAACCCCCTCCACGTATGCTGTCGTTAAATTAATTAGTGCTTCAGTGAAAGCAAATATTATATAAAAGCAAAAAAGTAAATTGTCATCCCCAAAGGTATGGTTATTGGACCATTCGACCATGACTAACAAAATGGGTATTTCAAAATTTCGATCAAACAATCTTGGGAAAAAGGAGGTGGTTGCCCTCCATTCTTTTTTTTAACTTAAAAAGAACAATAAAACGTTCAGTTTTCGTTCGAATGAGATCTCCCTCAATCGCCAATGACCATAGGTTTTGGTACGATTACCCTCGGGAAAAAATATATAGAAATAAAGGCGCACTTGCGATCTTTCTACTAGCACAAAATACAATCAAAAACTTTTCAGAAGGGAGTTTGAAACCAGAAGGGAGTTTCAACCAATTCCAACGGGGACCCATAGCAACCAATTCCAATGGAACCCTAGCAACCAATTCCGTTTGTGGCCCTAGAATCCAATCCCAACGGGCCCCATACATGACCACCCGGTGCCCTAGCATCTAATTTCACTGGGAGGCCCTATTATCTAATCCCATTGGGAGCCCCATAGCATTCAATTTCATCGGGTCCCCTAACCTAACAACCGAGGGCCCTAGCATCCATTTTAACTGGAGACCCTAGTATCTAAATCCACTGGGGCTCCTAGTAACAAACCCCACCGAGGCACCTACCATCCAATTCCACTGGGGACCCTAGTAGGCGACATAATGAGACTTGTTAGAGTCTGCTAGTCAAACGTGGAATACCCGGTCATAAATGAAGGATGGACACAAGTGGGTGTTACATGATGACGGTGCAAACGTAGGTGTTACGCAATGACGAAGTACATATGGGATGTTACATAATACTTTCAGAGATTTTATTTTCTTTCTATTCGTTTTTCTTATTTTTTCCTTTGGGAATATTTATTAACTAAAGATTTTTGGCCACGTTAGGACTCGAAGGGGATCCCCCCTCAGTGGAATGGAGCGTTAGATAGCTCAACCAAGAAAATCTCTCTAACATTTTGATTCGGCTAGTACATTTTACATGATACCTTATTACACATAAGGTAAATTCCCTGTTCCCACATACTAGAATGATTAAATGAATTGCGTGTTCCCATATGGCAGCAACAATTGACACCCAAAAGGAAAAATCGATTACCAGAAACTGCTTGAATTCCGTATGAACCTGCACGTTAAATAACGCTTTTAGCGAGTGTTATCAGGTAATATTGTGGGTTGCTCTTAGGGTGTTTCTCAGTAATAGAGTTGTTACTCTATTGGAACTTAAATATGCTATGGGAAATGAAGTAATAGTGAGAGTAAAAGTGAAGTTATTATGGGTAAAATATGGTAAACCATGCACCTACCTGCACCTTTTAATAACAAATGCACTATCATACAGCATTAATGCTTCTAAAATTGGAGCCTAAATATTCATTTAGACTTTTGATAATTTCAAATCAATTAACTATTTCAGAATTTTCAGACAATAGCATTTTGGCCTTCTTTTGACTAGAATTGTTGTTTTGTGCAACAAAATGGCTGAAAACGCCGCTTTGGAGTGGGACAGAATTTTTGGCTAAAATGAAAATCTATATTACCTCTTTTTTTACAGGACTACCAGAATTTTTTAAAAACAAATACCCCACCGTACGGCATTACTGCCTCTGAAACTGAAGGCTCTATATGCCTATAGTTTTTTTTGAATCAATTGACTATCTCAGAATTTTCAAGCACGGCTAATGTGTTTCGATATTTCTTTTTTTGTTAAGACTATGGTAGGTTTTTTTTTCGTCATGAAACTTGCAGTATTTTTATTTTATCTTCATGAAAGTTGATTTATGTTGATTTTTCTTTCGTGATATATGTTGCCTATTGATTTTTTCTTCGTCAAACATTTTAAATTTTTCTCTTCATAAAAGTAGGTGCACTTTGATTTTTTTTGGTTCATGAAACCTTATTTATGTTAATTATTTCTTCGTGAAACCTGTTGGAAGTTGATTTGTCATCGTAAAACTTGTTGTTCTTTTAGTTTTTCTTCGTGAAACTTGTTGTACGTTAATTTTTTCTTTCGTAAGTCTGAATTTATATTGATATTTTCTTCGTGCAACATGTGTAAAGTGGGTTTTTTGTTCATGAAACTTGTAGCATGCTTATTTGTTGTTCGTAATACATAATATATGTTGTTTTTTCCTCGTGAAACTTGTTGCATGCTGATTTATTTGAAACTTCTAGCATATTACTTTTTTTCGTGAAGCATGCAGTATGTAGATTTTTTTCGTGAAAAATGTTGTAAGTGGATTATTTCTTCAGGAAACGTAATATATCTTGACTAATGTCTTCAAGAAACTTGTTTTATTTTTATTCCTTCTCCAAAAAACCTGTTGCACGTTGATTTTTCTCTCCGTGAAACTTCTACATTGCTTTTTCTCATCGTGAAACCGGTTTTGTTCATGGAACTTGTTGTGTGCTGATTTTTCTTCGTGAAATTTAATTTATCTTAAAATTTTTCCTCAGAAAACTTTCAAAATTTATTATTTCAAAAAATTTCATTGACCGTGATATTTTTCTTCATGAAACTTGTTTCATATTGGTTTTTTCTTCGTGAAATATGATGCATGCCAATTTTTATTCGTGAAACTTGTTGTATATAGCTTAGTTCTTCAAGAATCTCAATGTATCTTGATTTTTGTCTGCGAGAAACTCGCTCTATTTTTCTTTCATCTTCATTAAACTTGTTTGGTGTTGGATTGTTTTCTTTATGAAACTTGTATATTGACTTTTCTCCTCGTGAAACCGGTTTTGTTCATGAAACTTGCTTGCTGATTATTGTTCGTGAAACTTAATGATTTAGTCTTTCTTGAAACTTAATTTGTCATGATATTTTTCTTCGTAGAACATTTTGCATGTTTGTTTTTTCTTCGTGAGACATGTAACATGCTGATTTTAGTTTGTAAAACTTGTTGCATGGAGATTATTTCGTCAAAAAACTTAATGTATCTTGATTTATGTTTTTTTAGAAACTTGTTATATTTTTATTTCTTCTTCATGAAACTTATCACATGTTGATTTTTTTCCTTCCTGAAACTTGCACAGTAAGTTTTCTCCTCGTGAAAACAGTTTTGGTCGTGGAACTTGTTGCGTGCTGATTTTTGTTCGTGAAACTTAATTCATCTTGTTGTTTTTCTTCGTGAAGTTTGTTGCAGGTTGATTTATTCTTTCGTGAAACTCAATCTATCATGATATTTTTCTTCGTGAAACTAGTTGTATTTTAGTTTTTTCTAGGTGAAATATGATGTGTGCTGATTTTTCTTTGTGGAACTTGTTGCATGTAGATTATTTCTTTAAGAAACTTAATGTATCCTGATTTATATCTTCGAAAAACATGTTTTGTTTTTATTTCTTCCTATTGAAAATTTTTGTATGTTGATTTTTTCTCTTTGTAAAACGTGAACATTGATTTTTCCCTACGTGAAACCGCTTTTGTTCGTGGAACTTGTTGTTTGCTGATTTTTGTTCGTGAAACTTAATTTATCATGATGTTTTTTTAGGAAACTTGTTATATGTTTTTATTCTTCTTGAAACTAGATGCATGCTGATTTTTTTCATGAAACTTGTTGGATGTGGCTTACTTTTTCTAGAAAATTAAAGTATCTTCATTTATGTCTTCGAGAAACTTGATATATTTTTATTTCTTCTTCATAAAAAATTTTGTATGTTGATTTTTGTCTTTTTGAGGCACGTACCTTGATTTTTTTTTCTCCTCGTGAAACTGATTTTATTCGTGGAACTTAATTTATTTTGATGTTTTTCTTCACGAAGCTTGTCGTATATTGTTTTAATCTTTCACGAAACTTAATTTATCATTATATTTTTCTTCATGAAACTTATTGCATGTTTGTTTATTCTACCCGAAACATGATGGATGCTGATTTGGTTCATAAAACTTCTTCTTTGTGGATTATTTCCCAAGAACCTTGATGTATCTTGATTTATGTCATCGAGAAACTTGTTATATTTGTTATATGTTCGTGGAGCTTGTTGCGTGTTGATTTTTGTTCATGAAAATTAATTTACTCTTGACGTTTTTCTTTGTGAAACATGTTGTAGGTTTATTTATTCTTTCGTAAAACCTAATTTATCATGATATTTTCCTTGGTCGACCTTTTTGCATGTTGGGTTTTTCTTCATGAAATATGATGCACGCTGATTTTTTTTTGTGAAAATTGTTGCATGTGGATTATTTCTTCTAGATTTTAGGTCTTCGAGAAACTCTTTAAATTTTTATTTCTTCTTCATGAAACTTGTACACCTTTTTCTTAAATGCTAGTTGGTTAGGTTAACCTAATCTACCGTATGTAGGTTAAGTACGCTAGCTTAGATTAACCTAACCTAGAAAAACGCGTAAAAGTTTCATGAGGAAATAATAAAAATTATAACAAGTTTCTCAAAGACATAAATCAAGATACATTAGGTGTCTTTAAGAAATAATCCACGGGCAACTAGTTTCACGAACGAAAATCAGCTTGCATCATGTTTCACAAAGAAAAATCAATATGGAACAAGTTTGACGAAGAAAAAATCATGATAAATGAAGTTTCACGATCAGAAATCACCAAGAAACACTGTCAATGCATACAACTGATTTCACGAAGAGAAAAATCAATGTACAAGTTTCAAAAAGTAAAAAATCAACATGCGACAAGTTTTATGAAGAAGAAATAAAAATATAGCCAGTTCCTCGATGATATAAATCATGATCAATTAGATTTCTTAAAGAAATAATCCACATGGAACAAGTTTCATGAACAAAAATCAGCATGCATCATGTTTCACGTAGAGAAAGACTACATACAACAATTTCCACGAACAGATCCAGTTTCATGAAGAGAAAAAAAAAATCAAAGTACATGTTTCACGAAGAGAAAAACCAACAAGCAACAAGTTACATGAATAAGAAATAAAATATATCAAGTTTCTTGAAAATATAAATCAAGATCCGTTAAGTTTCTAGAAGAAATAATCGACATGCAACAATTTTCATGAACAAAAATCGGCAAGCACCTAGTTCCAAGAAAAAAAACAATCTGCAACAAGTTTCACGAAAAAAATTTCATTAGAAATAATGTTTTACGAAAGAATAAATCAACATACAACAAGTTTCATGAAGAAAAACATCAGAAAAAATTAGGTTTCACTAACAAAAATCAGCACACAACAAGTTCCATCGACAAAACCGGTTTTACGAGGAGAAAAATCGTTGTCCAAGTTTCACGAAAAGAATAAATCAACATGCGAAAAAGTTTCCTGAAAAATAAAAATATAACATGCTTCTCAAAGACATAGATCAACATACATTAAATTTCCTGAAGAAACAATCTGCTTGCAACATTTTTCACGAACAAAAAATTAACATGCATCATGTTTGGCGAACAAAAAATCACCACGCAACCCGTTTCATGAGTAAAAACCAGTATGACACCCGTTTCACGTAGAAAAACATCAAGATAAATTAATTTTCATAACAGAAAAAACAACGTACAACAAGTTTCACGAAGAAAAACTAAAAGTCCAAGAAGTTTCACGATGAAAAATTAAAAAGCAACAGGTTTCATGAACAAAAAAATCATTGTGTAACTGGTTTCATGAAGGGAAATAAAATAACGTAAAAAATGTTTCAGGAAGAAAAAAAAATCAAAAGGCATTATGTTTTACGAAGAAAAAAACAACATAAAACAACTTTCATCAAGATAAAATAAAAATACAACAAATTTCATGAAGAAAAAATTAACATATAATAATTTTCACAAAGAAAAAATAAATCGACATAAATTGGCCTTGTTTGAAAAGTTAGAGATAGTCAATTAATTCAAAAACTATAGGCAGATTGAGCTTTCAGCTTAAGAGGCAGGAACGCCGTATGGTTGGGCATTCGTTTATAAAGGTGAAGGTAGCTCTAAAAAATAAAAACCTAAAAAGTAGCCCTAAAAAATAAAACCTAACGGAAACTTATTTTAGCCAAAAATTATTTTAGCCTACCTTTAGTATTTTACATTTGACGACTAGGGAGTATGCAGTCCTTTGAATAATTTCTTTGTACCCAGTACAATAGGCAAGGTTCAATAGCTCTTTATAACTGTATTGCAACTATTACGACTTCTTGCTTTAACAATTAAACAGTCAAGCAGTTCATTTACCACCCATTAGCCTTGACTAAGGACTTGTTTATTTACAAGCAATAATGATTGATAAGATTTTCTCGTGATTAACGTGCTGCTTGCTATTCAAATGTCTTGTTAAAGATGCCAATTTGGAACTATGAGACAAAGCGTACCATCTGACGTGTACCCGTATCTCCTGAAATCTCCTTATTTTTATATCTTTTCCATTGTTTGTAAGAAATGTTATTTATTTTGCCTTTTATGATTTCAGTTAATCTAATAGTTCTTTGACTTTAGGTTTTTATTATTTCTTTTAATTTCTTGTATTATTATTTATCAATTTTATTATCTTATATTTCTTTCCTTATATCTTCTATTGCCTTTTTCATGCTTATTCAATTCTTTTTATTTAATCTAAAGGCAAATCAAATTTCCATTACAGTTGCCTTTTTGCCAATTTAGGGGATTTCCCTCCCCCGTAACATATTTTTCATGAAGAAAATCTTTTGTTTCCCTGGGTAGAATGATCGCCATTACCTAGTTATTAATCAAAAATGCATTTTCCAAAAAAGGAGTTTTTCAAAGAACAATAAGGAGCTAAATTAAACCATATACGAGCAGAAACGAAGTCCTATAATAATTCAAATCTATAAGAACAGAAATTACAATGAATGAATAATTGAGACCCTAACTGAAACAGAAATTACAATGACTGATCAGGTTAAACTTAAAATGAACAATTATCACCAGAAACAGGAGTAGGGCTCAATTCCCTTAGGTCTTCTAAAAAAGGTAAAGGTAAAGGATACGGCATTAGACTTTACAGTCCATACCGGCGGTGCTGATCTCCGTTTCTTGGCCCTTCAGCCAGGAAGTGTAATGGGGTGTTGGTGGCCAGCCATCCTGTGCTTTCGCACACCCTTCCTGTTTACCTTCCCCAGATTTCTCCAGGTACCCATTTAGAGCTGGGTCGACTCTGGCTAAGCTTACAGAGTCACGCCACTGACCCCCATCCCAAACTGAAGAATTGGGTACACTGGGATTCGAACCCGCGTCCTCTCAGACAAGGGATCCCGAATCTAGCGCACCAACCCACTCGGCCAGGACGGCTCAAAGGTCTTCTAAAAGCAAGAGGGCCATTTGCGCCGCATTGAAAAAAGTATTTATTTCGAGCAGTGTGGTTTTGTTTTTCATAAAAATCAAACGTAAAAAAAACATCATATTAATCACAGTAGCGAAAATAGCGATTGAAAGTACACTGACTGTACTGAAAGTATTACTAATGAAAATAGACGCCCTCCAAGCCTCTTAAAGGCCAGAGCGCTATCCGCACTTTATTGAAAATTAATTTTTTTTTAATAAAGTTTTTCTGAGGGAATTAAAGAGCGAAGTTGAAACTTAAAACGAACAAAAATTATCACTTCCCAGCCTATCTAACAAATATTAATAAAACTAGTGCAAATAAATCAACTGTTGATATTTCCTTATGTCTGTAGGATTACAGAAAACTAGCGCTTTACTGAAAACACGAAAGCCAAGTATAAAAAACATGAATATTGATATAGGATTCAAAGTTAAATACATAGCTTCGTAACATCAAATTAATCTATAAGGGTTTTCATAGTTTTACAGGAGCTGTGATATCCATAACTTGCAGTATACAATTAAAATTATCTTAAAAACTTAGGCATAAAAATAATAAGTTCAAAATCATTTAACAGCATAATAAATGGTAGATTGGTTTATCAGGTAACATCTTGGTCTCGCCTATTATTACTCGAAATGAAGAACATATCAACCGTAATATGCACTCTGGAAATCCAGTTATTTCTCTCTATAAAACGAACTAATTAAACAAAAGAAAAAAGTTTTTTTTAGCTGAAAGTAAGGAGCGACATTAAAACTTAAAATGAACGGAAATTATTCCGTATATGAAAGGGGCTGTCCCCTCCTCAACGCCCCGTTCTTTACGCTAAAGTTTTTCTTATTGTTTTGAAAAGTAGAGTTGTGAGAAGGAGTCAAACTTTAGCATAAAGAGCGGGGCGTTGGGAATCACGGGTGTTGAGGGCATTGAGAATTAGAAATCACAAGTATCGGTATGGGCGTATTATTATTGGCCTGGAACGGGGAGGGGGGGGGGTTTAAAATCGGGTCTGAGGGGGCAGTTGCTCCCTGCCCATAGCAAATTATGCCCCTGACTAAACAAAAGACTTTTGGTGACACTTCTTAGGTAGAAAAGCTTAGGAATATAAAATGATATCATCATTGTATGGTCCAAAACCCTTAACTCGAGGTTTGCAAGACCACATCTCGGATGCTCCTCCTCCGAGCCTGTTTAATAAGCTCTGCAATTAAGGTACAAACACCAATATATCAAATCAGATTATTAGAGACGTGGTTCTGTAAGTATTTTTTGTTGTTTTTTTTTTTTTTTGTTTTTTTTTTTCAATCACTGATTTGTCCCCTCTTAAGTGATCATTTTTATCTTTATTATATATTTTTATAATTTTTATCATTTTTATTTTTGATCTTTGTTTTTATATATGTGCTGCACTCATTTTTAAAAGCATGTACAGGTAAGGTATTTTGTCAAGCATTTTGATTCAAAAGGGAATAGAGATCATCCGGTTCATGGTTTGCAACGACATTTTTAGTAAATCACTAAATCCATTTCCCAACATATGTGTAATTTTGTTAAAATCCTGGAGGGGGGGGTAAACCTTGATTTTCCCAACTCAAGTGAAAACGACAGAGAAGACTGAAAAACGCATCATATAGTAATAAAAAAGATAAAGATGTACTAAAGAAAACTGACCTGTTTCAGTGGATGCTTGAATTATGCAGGCTTATCTTAGTTTTGACTAGGGGCTTTTCCCTCCTCAACGTCACGCTCTTTACGCTAAAGTTTTTTAACTGTTTAAAAAGTAAAGTTGAGAGAAAGAGTCAAACTTTAGCGTAAAAATCGGGGCGTTGGGGAGGTAACAGCCCCTTTCATATACGAAGTAATTTCTGTTCGTTTTAAGTTTTAATGTCGCTCCTTACTTTCAGTTAAAAAAAACTTGTTTTTTTATTTAGTTTCTGAGCGTTTTTGAATTAATGCATGTTTTGATTTTGGCTCTCCGCAGGTGAATAATTTAAACGAAATTTGCATATTTATTTTTTTTGGTTAAATGGCTTTCTCATAGTTTTGACCGAATGATTTTAAGAAAAAAGGAGTAGGGGAGGACGCCTAGTTGCCCTCCAATTTTTTGGTCACTTAAAAAGGCAATTAAAACTTTTAATTTTGTACGAACGTTTTTATTAGTAAAAGATATACGTAAATTAAGAATTAGCTTACGTAACGAACTTCTACATTCGTATGTTTTTATTACGTATATGAGGGGTTCACCCCCTCGTCAGTACCTCGCTCTTTAAACTAAAGCTTAAATTTTGTCCCAATCCCTTAAGAATGACCCGTGAACACAAAAGCCATAGAATAAATAGTTGAAATTGCTAAAAATACTTTAGCGTAAAGAGCGAAGTATTAGGAGGAGGTGAGCCCCTTATATGCATAATAATTTCAGTTTTAATGCTTCAATTCGTTTTAAGTTTTAATGCTGCTCCTTACTTTCAGTTGAAAAAAATATTTTCATATTTATTTTTTCATTGTTTTTTTTTTAAACAATGCTGGAAAATCCTGCGTTCCCTTCATGAAAATTTTCCCCCATGACAAATTCCTCCACGGAAAGTTCTCCCAACACATCCCCCTCTCCTCAGCCCCTCCCCCCAACCAAAATTTTCCCCTGAAAATGTCTGTACACTTCCCAATAACCATTACTGTATGTAAGCACTGGTCAAAGTTTGTAAATTTTAGCCCCTCCCACGGGGACTGTGGGGGAGTAAGTCATCTCCAAAGACATAGTTATAAAGTTTTTCGACTATGCTGAATAAAATGGCTATCTCGGAATTTTGATCCGGTGACTTTGGGAAAATAATTAGCGGAGGAGGGGGCCTATGTACCCTCTAATTTTTTCGGTCACCTAAAAAGGGCACTAGATTCCGTTAGAATGCTCATTCTTCCATTAGAATGAGCCCTCTTGCAACATTTCAGGACCACTGGGTCGATACGATCACCCCTGGAAAAAAAAAAAACAAACAAACAAACAAATAAACGCCCATCCGTGATCTGTCTTCTGGCAAAAAACACAAAATTTCATATTTTTGTAGTTAAGAGCTTGAAACTTCTACAGTAAGGTTCTCTGATACGTTGAATCTGATGGTGTGATTTTCGTTAAGATTCTATGACTTTTAGGGGGTGTTTTCCCCTATTTTTTAAAATAAGGTAAATTTTCTCAGGCTCGTAACTTTTGATGGGTAAGACTAAACTTGATAAAACTTATATATTTAAAATAAGCATTAAAATGCAATTAATGTAACTATTGGTGTCAAAATTCCGTTTTTTAGAGTTTTGGTTACTATTGAGCCGGGTCGCTCCTTACTACAGTTCGTTACCATGAACTGTTTGATTCCAAAAATATAAGTTTGATCAAGTTTAGTGCAAGTCAAGTTACTCATCAAAGGCTAAGAGTCTGAGAACATTTGTCTTATTTTCAAAAAAGGAGTGAAATACCCTCTAAAATTCAAAGAATCTTAGTGAAAGCCACACCATCCAGATTCAGCGCAACAGAAAACCCCAATGTAGAGGTTTCAAGCTCCTATCTGCAAAAAAGTGAAATTTTGTATTTTTTTTTTGCCAGAAGAGAGATCACGGATGCGTGTTCATTTATTTCTTTTTTGTTTTGTTTTTTCAGGGAGTGACTGTATCAACCCAGTAGTCCTAGAATATCAGGAGAGAGCTCATTTGAACGTAAATCGAAAGTTCTAGTACTCTTTTTAAATTATCAAAGGATTGGAGGACAACTAGGCCCCTTTTTTCCAAATTCTATTTTTTTTTACGGGTTTAAAATTTCATGTAAAAAACTTATCAGGATTTGTTTTATTCGAATAGCTCAAAATTTGTCAGGAGCAGATTAAAGTGTTTGTCAAAAGGTCAAAAAATCCGTCACGAAGGGGCAAAAACAGGTCTTTGTCTTTCCTTTTTGACATACACCTAACGAATAATATGATGTAATAAAAAAAATATGGCGAGTAATGTCACAAAAATAAACTAGTTGAATGAAAGCACACTTTTTATCACGGAGGTATAGGCCATTCATCTCTCTTTTCCGCCTCGATATTGGTCTATTAAAAAAAAGATTTGTTTCTTTGTTCTGTGTAAAATTCGAGAACAAACTAGTTTTATCTGTTTATGTTAAGAAGCAATTAGCTTACGCTCAGTGGAAAACAAGTGGCGGATGACAGGATACATTGGAATTATATAATTTGGGCTATGTTTGCACATTGGGGGGGGGGGTTAGGTTACCACCACCACCCCCTAATTTGCAAATACATGGCCCAAATTCGTTTCTAAGGTATTATTTCCGTTAAGATTATATGACTTTTAGGGGGTGTTTCCCCCTATTTTCCAAAATAAGGCAAATTTTCTCAGGCCCGTAACTTTAGATGGGTGAGAATGAATTGGATGAAACTTATATATTTAAAATAAACATAAAATTCCGATTCTTTTGATCTATCTATTTGCATCAAAATTCAGTTTTTTAGAGTTTCGTTTACTATTGAGCCGGGTCACTCCTTACTACAGTTCGTTATCACGAACTGTTTGATACAGTGCTAGATAACATTTTATATATATATTTTAGTATATTCTAAAAGAAATCCTAAGCATACCCTTTTTCAACTATAGGGTCTGATGCAGATACAATAACACAGTCTGTAATAACGAATTATGAGCCCGGAGCGACTCGGCCCAATAGTAACCGGACTCTAAAAAGTGGAAGTTTAATAATAATAGATATACCAAAAGATTCTTTTTTTTATGCTATTTCCAAATGTTTGGAATTCGTCAAGTTCAATGTAACCCATTAATATTTACGGACCTGAGAAAATTTCATGAATTTTCGAAGAAAGAGTGAAATACCCTAATCTTCTTGAAAATCGTGCAGATTCAACTTATCACAGAAACCTATCGTAGAGGTTTGAAGCTCCCTTCTGCAGAAATGGGGACTTTCTTATTTTTTTCCCCCTAAAGAAAGATCACGAATGCGCGTTTATTATATTTTTTTATCTTTCTTTCTTTGTTCATCCCAGGGATGACTGTATTGAACCGATGGTCCAAGAAGACCGAGAAAGGGCTGATTTGAACAGAAATTGAAAGTTTGACTGATGCTTTGAAGTGACCAAAAAACTTGAAGGGCAACTAGCCCCCCTCCTACAACCTTTCCCCTCCCCAATTTCTTCTGAAGAAAATTTTTTCACACCCTTTCCCCCCCCCCAGAATCCCTGGGGAAAGGGTTGCAAGTTATGAAATTTGCCCATTGTTTACACCTAGTATTTGTTATTGGAAAGTATTCAGACATTTTTCTAAAAAGTCTGTAAAGATATTTTTATAAGTCTAAGTGACACATTAATTTTTGTTACCTATTTTTGCGCCCTGAACTCTCAGGGCTTCCCGAAAATTCTTTCATTTCGCCAATAGTTTTATCTTGGACGTTCAAATCACCTGTATAATCTAACCCTAGAGATTTTTACTTTCCCTTTTGATACCATACATTCTCCTGTAGCCAATGTCGTGCGGCTTTGGACAAAAAAAATCCAACAAAATAAACCACACGATTAGGGGTTGGAATGTTTCAAACTACTCCAGAGGTCCAGACTCCTTCCCAAAAAACGACATGAACAGTTAAAAGCAATGAATTAAGTGCACAAAAATAAAATCCCAGGAGGTGTGGTCAGATTTTATTTAACAGGGTAACTTAGATACTTCAGGAAAAAGTCCACAGATAGGCCTAGCGTCTTAGCTTGTACAAAATTCAACATTTTCTCGTACCAATTTCGGGAGTTCCATGTGTCAATTTTAAAGGGAATCCTTGCATATCTCTGTGCCTGGCTCAATCATGGGAAGAGGCACTTTTGAAAGCATAACGGCCTTAAAAGATGTTTTCTTACTTTAATGGATGGATTATAGAAGATGGATGGAAATTTTCCAATGGATGAAACATTACAATTTTGGATGGATGGAATAAATAATTTTGGAAGGATGGAATAAATAATTTCATGGTTATGTCGAATGAGTCATATCGAATGGTTATATCGAAGAGTGGTTATATCGTGGTTATATAGTATTACAGTGGCTATATAGTGGTTATATAGTATTAGATAATTTAGATAGTATAGTTTAGAGTAGATAGATAATTTAGATAGATATTTAGATAGTATTAGATAGTATTAGGTTATACAGTATTAGAGTGGTAGTATTATTATTATTAATTAGTATTATTAGTGGTAAGTATTAGAGTTATACAGTATTAGATCGATAAAAGATATTCGGGGATGTATGGGTGCTGTTTTAGATATGAAAACTAAAGATCACGATCTAGTGGTATCATAGTTAATTTTAAGCCACCTTCCTGGAAGTTCTCAAAGAGTTCGTGGTAACGAACTGTAGTAAGGAGCGACCCGGCTCAATAGAAACCAAAACTCTAAAAAATGGAATTTTGATACCAATAGCTACATCAAAAGAATCGGATTTTAATGCTGATTTTAAATATATAAGTTTCATTAGGTTTAGTCTTACGCACCAAAAGTTACGAGCCTGAGAAAGTTTGTGTTATTTTAGAAAATAGGGGGAAACACCCCCCAAAAGTCATAGAATCTTAACGAAAATTACACCATCAGATTCAGCGTATCATAGAACCCTACTGTAGAAGTTTCAAGCTCCTATCTACAAGAATGTGGAATTTTGTATTTTTTGCCAGAAGACAGATCACGGATGCGTGTTTATTTGTTTGTTTTTGTTTTTTTTTTCTTTTTCCCATGGGTGATCGTATCGACCCAGTTGTCCTAGAATGTTGCGAGAGGGCTCATTCTAACGGAAATGAAAAGTTCTAGTGCCCTTTTTAAGTGACCAAAAAATTGGAGGGCACCTAGGCCCCTTCCCACGCTAATTATTTTCCCAGAGTCAACGGATCAAAATTCTGAGATAGCCATTTTATTCAGCATAGTCGAAAAATCTTATAACTATGTCTTTGGGGACGACTTACTCCTCCACAGTCCCCTTGGGAGGGGCTACAAGCTACAAACTTTGACCAGTGCTTACATATAGTAATGGTTATTGGGAAGTGTACAGGTGTTTTCAGGAGGATTTTCTGGTTGGGGGAGGGGTTGAAAAGAGGGGGACATACTGGGGAAACTTTCCATCGAGGAATTTGTCATGGGGGAAGAAAATTTCCATGAAGGGAGCGCAGGATTTACTAGCATTATTTAAAAAAAAACAATGAAAAAATAAATATGAAAAAGTTTTTTTCAGCTGGAAGTAAGGAGCAGACTTAAAACGAACAGAAATTATTACCCATACGAGGGGCTCACCTCCTCCTAATACCCCGCTCTTTACGCTAAAGTATTTTTAGCAATGTCAACTATTTATTCTACGGCTTTTGTGATTCAGGGGTCATTATTAATGAATTGGGCCAAAATTTAAGATTTAGTGTAAAGAGAGAGGTAGTTTAAAGAGTTAGTTTACGCTAAAGTTTTTTACTGTTTTAAAAAGAAGAGTTGAGAGAAAGAGTCAAACTATAGCGTAAAGAGCGGGGCGTTGATGAGGAAGCAGCCCCTTTCATATACGAAGTAATTTCTGTTCGTTTTAAGTTTCAATGTCGCTCCTTACTTTCAGTTGAAAAAACTTGTTTTTTTTATTTAATAACTCATTTTTTTAATGAGAAGCTAAGAGGAAATTTTCAGGAACAGTTAAATATAAAAACTGTTAAATATAAAAATAAAAAATAAAAATAAATAAAATACAGTTAAATATAAATATAAAAAATTTGGCAATAAAGAAGGTGAATGGAATAATTTTGGGAAGCTAGTTTGCGAAGCAACATATATCTTAGGGAGCAAACTTAGAAAAGCAGTTAAGAATAGCAGCAATAACAAATTCAACTTAGTAAGGGCAACTAGCCCTCCTTCCTCGCCCCTATTTACCCAATGATATTCGATAAAAATTTAGAGATAGCCCTTTATTTCAGCATAGTTTAAAGTTCCAATAGCTATAGCTCTGGGGATAAAATGACCACCCACAGTCCCTGGAGAAAGGGATGTAAGTTGTTCAATTTTTCCATTGTTTACATATAGCATTTCTTACTGGGAACTATAAAGAGTTTTTTGGGGTCTTTGTGGGAGGATTTCAAAAGGGAAAAATTCCGTGGGGAGGAAAATTCACGGGGATTTCTTAAGCTTTAGAATTACATATAGTATTTGTTAATTGGAAAAATACGGAAATTTTCGAGGGAGAACTTTCCGTGGGGAATTTTTCGGGTAAGATTATCCACAAAGTGAGGGGAAGGATTCCTGAATTCTTCTTAAAATCAGGGAGGATTGTCCTACGGTAATTTTTAGCGAGGAGGGAATGACTTGGGAAAATTTTCCAGGGGCAATTCAAGTGGTGGTGAATTTTCAATGGCGTATTTTTCCACGGGATGAATTTTTAAAGGAGACGGATTTCCTGGAGCAAATTTTTCATGGAGAGAGGAGGCAGATCTCATGGCGTGATTTAAAAAAGGATAAGGAATCAAATGAAAAATCATTTATTTTTCAACTGAACTGAAAGTAAGGAGTAACATTAAAACTTAAGACGAACAGAAATTATCCCGTATATGAGGGGCTGCCCTTTCCCTAACCTTCAATCTTTACGCTGAAGTTTGACTTTTTGACCCCGTTCTTTAAAAACAACTCCTGAAACACAAAGACCAAATTAGAATTAGACACTTTATTAAAACACTAAAAAGCAGCAAGGGATTGAGACAGGGGCACTCCCTTCCTCATATACAGAATAGTTTCTGTTCGTTTTACGTTTTAACGTTGCTCCCTATATTCAGTTGGAAAAATTTGTTTATTTAATTTAAACAAATTGGCTGGAGAAATTTAACGAGCTTGATTTTGGTTTATTATAACATTTTTTTAAAAACTTAATTTCTATGAATCAAACTGGAAATATACTGGAGCATCGACCGGAGAATTAAATACTATGTTTTTCTCCATATAATTTCTACCATCCAAGTAACTTTTTTTTTAAAATAGACTGTAATATTAAAAATATACAAAATCCTTTTCTACTAAATATTTCATATTGATCTTCTTTTCTTTCTTTTATCCAGTGGCATTTGGTCCATACTGGAATATCCTGGATGTAACTTCTTTCTCTTCTTTTTCTTTTTCATTTTTTCTTTTTCTTTTTCATTTTTTTTCTTTTTCTTTCTCTTCTTTTTCATTTTCCTGATGATGGTGGGCTGGTGATACTTCATGTAATGTATAGAATTAAACCAGGTATTTCTTTTGTCGTATTCCTAAAAATAAAATAAAAAATCAATCCCATTTCTTTTTTCTTTTTTTACTCTAAGACTCCCTGCTTATTTATAATTTAATTGACCATTAATTGACTATCATTTCCTTCACTTTACTACCTATCTACCTTACCTCTTACTCAACATTGCATAGCTTTCTACCTTTCTAATTCCTCAACACCATAATTTTTCTCTACTGTTAAATTTTATCTACCTTTTTCTTAAAAACAATTTTTTTCCTAATTTAGCCTTAACCATTAATTTTGTTTTGTCTTATTGGCAGAGACGAACTTGAGTCAGGCCCATTCGTTTTTTTTTCGAAGAGAGGGGCAGTAATATTTGGTACTTATGTATTATACAAGAAACACTCCAGAATTTGGATCGCGAACATGAGACATTATCCGCTTTTCACGGTGACTATACCAGACAATTAGCTTCGGCTGGCTGGGAAAATACATAGTAGCTTTATTCTAATTAAATATTTAGTTGCTATTTTGGTTAGGTTCGGTATATATATATATATATATAATATTTTTGGTACTTTTGTGTTATTCAGAGCACACTCAATAAGTGAAGTTAGATTCTTTCGTGAAACAAACTACGATGTAGGAATATTTTAATTAAATAATTTATATACAGAGGTGGTTAGTTTGGGTTAAATTAGGTATTTGATAAAATGCAAATATATATATTCCAAACTTTTGATAAAGCTAATCAAATAAAACAAAATATGATGAAAATATAATACTTTATTAGGAAAATTGTAAAATTACCATATAAATGGTATTAGTGCTAGCAAACCACGTATTTACATGCAAATAGACTTTTTTCAAACATGGCCTATTGTTACACTTCCAAAAATGTTCCTTCTCGTAAGAGTATAAAGTCACATTGTGTCCATTGACGTACTGTTTTGTTGTGGGCAACGATCCCTTATCCTGGAAAAATATAAAAGCCTCTTTTTCAGTCTTTGGTAAATCCCGAATCTTCATTTCAAAATCCATGTTCAGACGCTATCTTCTATCACTATGCGTAGCAAACTAAATTGAGCTTTGTCTTTGTGGCTATTAAACCGGATTTTCTCAGCAAAATTCTTGAGTCTCTTTTGAATAATGAACAAGTACCAAATATTTAATTAAAATGTACCTGCATCGTAGTTTGTTTCACGAAATAACTTCACTTAATGAGTGTGTTCTGAATAATACAGAAGTGCCTGTTTTTTTAGAGAGGGTGTGGACAGGAGCAATAAAAAAAAATAGTTGGTTATATTAACTAGAAGTGCCCAGAAATTCAGGAAATTTAGGATTTTTGGAGGATAGACCCTGAAATCCCCTTTGAGCATGTCCCTTGAGTTTCCTTCTTTTATTATCATATTACCATATATTTTCCACTCAGTTTACTTTTTACTTTATCAGGAAAGTCCCTATCACGCGTAATCGGAGCACCTTATTAATTATAGCTTTAGTCATAGCAGGTTCTTTTAATGCTCGTTTTTTCATTTGTCTTCCCCTTCAATGTAGTTCATAGATACATTGAACTTTAAGATTTGCTTTCACTATTTTACCGCAAGCTACCCAACACCTCTTCGCGACGGTAAGAGGAGGTCGCTACTCAAAGACTCATATTTACTACATTTGCTATGTTAGTTTACCTGCCGGTAAAGTCTAAAATTTATATGGAGAAAAACTGAATACGTACCTTTTTCTCAAAATTTTAGGAATATTTTACCTGGCTTCAACAAAGAGAGTTTACGTGAGGTTATGATAGTTTGAGTTTGGTGGAAGCTTGTGCTTTGAGTTTATATAAATTTGGAAAATGTTGGGACTAGGCCCTTTGCATAAGCAGCAACTTATTATGAATCTGGATACAACAAATGGAATGCACACAGGTGAGTTTATCACTTTTTGCAACCCTTCCTCCCAAAAGTGCCCACAACATTCCTCCTTTGAAGAAAACATGGTATAATTTTAGTTTTGGGGCTTCTTACTATCGTGGGAAGCAGTTGAGTTAGGTGAGCAAAACCTCCAGGAATGAATCCAGGGCCAAAAATACAGTTTAGAAAGATGTTGCCCAGCTACCATCTCTACCCTTTCTTTTTTTCCAAACAGATTGTATACATGACAGGTGACCTAAAAAATATTATACGTCGATTTTGACTTTTTAATCCCTTTTCTTTGACTTTAGTTTTGAAAATACGATTCCTAATATTTCATTATTATTTTAAGGCAAGAAACAGGTAATACCTCTAGAATCAGAATTTCATCCTGAATCCATTTGTATTGGAAATGAACTTTACCCCCTCTAGAGGGAGAAGCAGTGGAGGTGGGTGTTTTAAAATACCTTCTCGAGACATACTTTAGCCTGTAGATCCATCCCTGAAAGTTTCATTTTCCTAACCTAACCCCTTCCCGAGATAGCAAGAAGTCACTCAACTAGAATTTTACCGGTTTTGGCAACAGCAGCTAGGCACGAACATAGAAGAATTTTTTGGGGGTGGGCTAAAATACGTTTCATATAAAAATTTGGTAAACCTTTAGATGTATAGGGTTTTGAACAACTACAAATAAATAATTTTAAAATCTAGGGGTTTCCAAAGTCACAAATTGATTCGGTAGGGGTGATTACCCCTTACAGTATCACAGACAGTGTCTGTCACCATATTTTACCACGGTTTTTTTTTTGTAGACCGAGTTTTAGCGTTTTATTCATAAAATGCTATTTTATGAATAAAACGCTAAAACTTTAACCATCTTGAACCATCTAACCATCTAAACCATCTGACCATCTAAATATTTTAAAGAGGAGGGACAGCGAGTTTCTTTTTACTAAAAATTTATGAAAAGCTACAAAAAATTAATTTTTTGCTGAAAATTTAAATGGGACAACCAGAATAATGTGTAGCTTGATTTCGGGGATTTTGCTTTTTTGTGTTTCTGCGCTTTTTGCGTTGCACAGATAACAAAATTCCGTTGGATATTTCAAGATGGGAAGTAGTTGACCAGTTCTAAAGGAATCGTGCTAATAAAACTGAAGTTGTACTAATATTTTATGCTCTTTCCAAATATCATGGTCACCAGTCTGACAATGCACCGCCACCCTTTGATGGTTCCATATATAGCCCCAATAATATGTTTTTCCATTCTTTTGAACCTTGTAATACACCATATTTCTTATGGTGTATTACACCATAATACACCATATTCTTTGTCAAAACAGATTTCTGCATTTTCGATTCGACGAAATCCAGTTTCACGCGATGATAGCAATAGAATTGTGAATATAAGATTATCTGAAACAATTTTAAAATGTTGATAACGAACGAGATATAAATGATAATCTGATTAATAAAAAATTTTCTCTGTTATAAAGTAAGAATTTCGTTTTTTATTGTGTATTTTTATTTTCTTTTAGTTTTTATATACCCTAGGGCTGTGTCTTGGACCATCAGCGGTGTGGGGTGCGTCATAAAAAGGGACCATAATATTCGGAAAGAGCATAAAATAAGAAATGTTTCCTTCTTAATTAGAGATATTGTCTTAAAATAAGAGATGTTTCCTTTAGAAGTGGTCAGCTACTATTAAGCTATATCAAAATAATTTTTTTCTAAAAAACTAACGCCGATCTTTTAGAAATTGCCGTCCAGCCCATTGGAAACACCGTGAATAATATCTTCAGCTTTTTTTTAATCTTCCCTGCCTTTTAATTTTAACTTCTGTATCTCTTTTTATCTAGTTAACTATCTAATTTGACTATCTATTTTAACTATCCGTATCTATTTTTATCTACTTAACTATCTAATTTAACTATCTATTTTAACTATCTATTTTATCTTGGTTTCATAAGGCTAAGTCCAACAGAATATAATCAAATTTTCTGCAAGCAGGCCAAATTATTAAGGAACAAAGTTAGTCAACCGAGGAAACAGAAATTTGAAACATAATAACAAATTTCAGAGCGGCTCCAAATCTGTAACGTTTATTAACGTTACATTTATATAATCTAACGTTACAAAATATTCATTCAACATAACGGTTGTTAAGTTGTACTACTAGGAGGGATTATACTGTTATACTAGGAGGTAAGGTAAAGGTGAAGAATACGGCATTGGACTTTACAGTCCCTACCGGCGGTGCTGATCTCCGTTTCTTGGCCCTTTAGCCAGGAAGTGCAAGGGGGTTGTGGCCAACCATCCTGTGCTTTCGCACACCCTTCCTGTTTACCTTCTCCAGATTTCTCCATGTACCCATTTAAACCTGGGTCGACTCTGGCTGAGCTTACAGAGTCATGCCACTGACCCCCGTCCCAAACTAAATAATTGGGTACACTAGGATTCGAAGCCTCGCCCTCTCATGCAAAGGATACCAGCGCACCAGTCCACTCGGCCGGGACGGCTAGGAGGGATACTAGGAGGGATTGATCCCTCCTATTCGTCTTTCCCCTCCAAAAAGGAAAAGCATACCCAAAAAGGGCGAAATTTTTTAACATCTGGACGAAGTTACGGAATTATGTGGCCAATAGTTAGTTCCAACTTTCCTCCTCATTATTAGCCAATGCATAATCTACTAGTCATGTTAGGACAAAGATTCTCGTCGAAGAGAGTTGTCTTTTTATATTTAATTTCAACAAATTGTCTTCGTTTATATAGGTTTATCTGTATATACAGTAATATATCTATCGATAATGCCGAGTGGCTAGCCGAATGGTTGGTGTGCTGAATTTAGGATCCTTTGTCCGAGAGGGCGAAGGTTCAAACCCCAATGTATCGAGTTATATGGTTTGGGATTGGCTTCAATGGGGTGACTCTGTAAGCTCAGCCAGAGTCGACTCAGGTCTAAATGAGTACCTGGAGAAATCTGGGGAAGGTAAATAGGAAGGGTGTGCAAAAGTACAGGATGGCTGGCTCCCATCCCTCAAATGCAATTCCTGGCTGAAGGGCCTTAGGACGAAGATCAGCACCGCCGGTTTGGACTTTAAGGGTCTAGTGCCGTATCCTTTACCTTACCTATTTATTGGTAATTAAAAGGGATAAGGGACTTATAAGAATTAGCCCACATGGCATTTCCGAACTCGATAGAGGAATGTCAATTCCTTGTTTTTCTTCTGTGTACATGGACACAGAAATGAATTCAATAGTCTCTTGTGGTTTTTGACCCTTGTCAGTTTGCACTTGTCAAGGGCAATGTTCTTTAGAGCATCAGAAATGAGCTGAAATTTCTTTGTTCTACCGTTCCCTTTTTAACCTCACTGAAAATCAAACTTTTGAACTGAAGTACAGAAGCAGCAGTTTTCTCAATCAGATATAACTTGGGGAAAGATAGTGTTTTTGTTTTCTCACCTCTGTCATGTACAATTTTTTTGTACAGGTTTTGTTTTCCACCCTAGAATGTTCCCCAGTAACAGGAGAATCGTTGTCCTCGTTTGTCGATTGTAACGATTAAAATAGGCGTCAACTTAACAGAATAAGTGGGATAGTGATAAAAACAATGGTGACATAACTACGAAAAAATAGTCATTCTACACATAACAAAATAACGAAAGATTGAAACACATGCTATATGCTATAGCCTATATTTTTTTTTCTTTTTTATCGTCCAATCAGGAATCCCAGTTCAAGGCTATACGTAGCAGTTTAAGGGAAGATTTAAATGGTCGTAAGAATTATTACAAATTACAGAAAAAAAAAAAAAAAAAGAAGTTGTGGGGAGTGTTATGAGCAGCGTAGAAGTTTTCAAGGAGGAAGATCCCGAAAGCCCCCCCCCCCGTAAATGTTCCCGTCGCGCTTTCCTCCCCCTTACGAATCTTTTTCGCACGAATTTTTGTAAAATAGATATTCTTAGAGGGGAGTTTTAACATGTTAAATATTAATATGGTCACCTGAATTAGGTGATGGTGACTGAGAAAACTCTCTGGCGTTTTGGAAAAAGGGTCTAGTTAGATTTTTTTTTCTCAAAATGAGTTAAGCATATGGTTCGAAAGAGTTTGAAGAGAGCTATCGATTGGTCTATTCATAATGGGCTTATCCTAATTCTGACCGAGCTATAAATTGCTCCAAAAGGGAGTGTAAAAAAAAGCGCATGTCCCTTATCTTCTAAGTAAAGAACAATTCAGTAATTTGGACATATCCAGTGAATTCTGACCAAGAAGCTAACTAGGGATCAGTCTTTAAAGTTTCAACCTTAAATTCTGATTTCTTAGGAAGATTTTTTCATTGTGCATTTTTATTTTCATTTTGATCTCTAAAATTAGGGGAAGTGAACATAGGCCCTTTTTACGAAACGCCGCGGAAATTCTTGTGAGAAAATTTGGTTGTCTTGAGCCAAAGGGTGACATGCCACATGGATCAAATATCGCAGGAGATGAGCCAAATCGAATAATTATATTCGGGTTTTTGGCTGTTATCATCAGTTATTTTTTGGTACAAGCAATATTTTTTCAAGCTGTTGAGGTATGACACGAATTTTTGGCTTCAATTGTTCCAATTTTAAACTATTTTTTTGAATGAGAAAAAAAGATACAACGAATTAAGAAAGCTGTAATTTTCAACATTTTAAAAACAAAGTAGACGTGAAAAATTGAAACGGCAAGTCTATCCAACGTTTTGTGGCTCGTAAAGGGAGAAGGGATGAAATACATCACATACTGCCTTTATATCCACAGCGGAGCAGAAATTAAATATCAGAGAACCGAAAGAACCCACGTGCTCATAAAACTGAGACGCAGACCTCACTGTAAATAATCGCCACTGACGAATCCGTTATTACAACCTTGGTGATAATTGTCTAATTAATCCTTACCCATTCAAAACATCGTTTCACCCAATTCTTTTAGTATTTTCCATCAGAGGAAATGTAGACCTTGACTCGCCACGCCTCCCTAATATCCTCTCCTAGTAATTCGAATAACAGTCATAGTACTAACAAATACTTGGGCGTTGACCTCAATGTTTGAATTGTCAATATTGATACTATTCCTTTTTACCCCTTTAGTGATTTTTTTTTTTTAATTTATCTTCACCCATTCAAAACATTATTTTGTTCATTTGTTCGTACCTAAATAACTCACCTTTTTTTCTGTGTGAGGAAATATAGACCTTGCCTTTAGTTCGCTCTGCCGCTCCACGACCCTCACCTAGTAATTCGAATAACAGTCATACTAACAAATACTTAAGCGTCGACCTCAACGTTTGAATTGCCGATGGTGATACTATTCCTATTTACGCCTTTAGTGATATTTTTTCAATTTATCTTCACCCATTCAAAACATTATTTTGCTCAATTTTTCTTCAGCATTTTTCTGTCTGAGGAAATATAGACCTTGCCTTCAGCTCGCTATGCCGCTCCGCGACCCTCACCTAGTAAGTAGGATAACGGTCCCAGTGCTAACAAAGAAGTTTGGACCGTTTGTTACCAACCGGTTTGTGACGCTTCTTTGCTTCCTTGTTTTTTTACCGTAATGTTTATAAGACGAAAATTATATGGTTAAAATTGGGAACGCGTGAGGGGTGGTTAGCTTCTGTAATTAATACAGTGATGATCATTATATGATTGACTGCCACAACACAGCTGATTCGTGTCAACACCTGGCTTAGACTATCCACACTTTGAGATCAATGCTCAAAATGCTGATTGCGTCCAAACTTGGGAAGCAGCTAAAAGGACGTTTCTAGGAATGGACTTAGCATTCGCAATTTAATGTTCTTCCAAAAAATTTTCTTAACAAGAATTTTCAAGCTACATTTGGGAGGAGATTTTTTCTACACTGAAAAATTAGCTTTAATCAGATTTGATTGTAGTTAAACGGTTTCATTACATATTTTTTATTAATTTAGGACCTGCCTCCTCAATGGAAATTTTGGGGTGACTTATCGATGCTCATACATAGAAGCTATTTCAAGGAAAATTGTGTTCTGTTGGGGAAGGGGCGACCGTCCCTGGGAATCAAATTCAAAAGTGACAAAAAAAATAAAATTGTTATGAAAAGCATAAGCAATCCCGGGGTAATCATTTAAAACCCTTGAAATTTCACAAAGACCCTGCACCCTGCGACTTCCTTGCTTATGATTCTGTTGTACCTCATGCTACAGAGCTTTGGTGCGGGTAAGGGCGTACGTAGGGGAATTGAGGCCTGGACCATTCTACCGAAATCCTAAACTTTCCCACATTTGTGGTTGATTCTTATTCAAGTTCAAAATTTTTTATTATTTTCCTCTCTCCCCCTGCAGAAAATCCAAATTACGTGCGGGCATACGAGGTAAGACTTATAAGAATGATATGTTTGTATGGCGTTTAGCTAATACAATGGTTCATTCTATTCTACGTCATATACCCCTTTTTTATGATCGCTTTTTATTTTTTAAATGTCCTAAGCTTTTATTAAGAGAATTCACTTCCCTGTTTTTCGAAAGACAGCAAAAAGACAGATAGAAAGAACTTTGAAAGCTATTCTGCTACAAAAACCTTAATTGCAATATTTTCGCAGCTCTACACACGGGTATGGGTAGATGGGTAGTTCGTTTTAAGCACAAAACCCTTTTCCTAGTTAGAGAATTTGGATGTTGTAAATTCTTTTTCCGCTCACTAATAATAAGTTAATTTGAGTCAGTGGTCAGTCAAATTAATACTTAGTCCCAATAAATCCCTCAAAATGGGCGGAGATTAATGAATAAACTAGCTCTTTACATATTGGTCTCTAAGACCTGTCATGGAGAAGTTTAAAAATTAGGTCCAAAAAATTAATTTTTTTAGAAGTTAAGCGGAGGTTAAGACAGAAAGGAGCTATTTTAATACTAAAATCTTAATTGCAATATTTTTGCTATGTGGCTAATTCCTCATTCACTGTTCTCCATCATTTTTATTAAGATCTTGTGAGAGCTCAATTCCCCTACGTACGCCCCTTCCCGCACCAAAGCTCTGTAGCATGAGGTACAACAGAATCATAAGCAAGGAAGTCGCAGGGTGCAGGGTCTTTGTGAAATTTCAAGGATTTTAAATGATTACCCCGTGATTGCTTATGCTTTTCATAACAATTTTTTTTTGTCACTTTTGAATTTGACTCCCAGGGACGGTCGCCCCTTCCCCAACAGAACACAATTTTCCTTGGAATAGCTTCTATGTACGAGCATGGATAAGTCACCCCAAAATTTCCATTGAGGAGGCAGGTCCTAAATTAATAAAAAAAATATGTAATGAAACCGTTTAACTACAATCAAATCTGATTAAAAAAAATTTTATGTTACTACTATGGCTCTGAATGACTTAGGGACCTATGTAGAAGTTTATTTAAGGGCCAAGATTAAGGTAGCTTAAATTATGCAACGCAAAATAGACGATTTTTGTGCGAAATTATAGGGAAGATCAGTAAAATGAATTTGAGGTGAAGGATGACAACCCAAAGCCTCTCCATTTAAACGCTCAAATGCCTTTGTTTTGGAGAATATTTTTAATAAAAACAAATACGATATAATTATTTTCACTTATTTCCAAATACCCAACAAAACTCCAAATTTCTATTTTTGTCAATATTTTCATTTAAAAGCTTAATACATTATTATTCATATACCCTTTTTTATAAAAGGAATTGAATCGTAATAATTCCGATTAATTTAATTCAGTTCTAACCTTTGAGAATTTTTTATTGATATTTAAAAACTTAACAATTAATGCATTGCCAAAACCTGCAAAATAGATACTAAAGTTCAATTTTATTTTAAATGAATAGGCTAAGTGTAAAAACTACACTCTAGTTTCCAGAGATATAAGTTACACTGCAAGTTCCTATCTCTTTTTCGACTTCAATTGACTCCAGGGCTTTGCAACTGATATCAAGTTCACTGGCCGACAAGTAGGACAACATTACTGCTTTTTAATGTTTTGCGTATAAAGCTGTGTTTCAAGACAGAGCTGGAAAATAGGGCGTTCATTGACATCAAGTATAAAGTTAAATTTTTGTGGGTCAGCATTTTTTTTTATATTTGTAGTATTAAAATGAGGAAGATAGCAATTTTGGAGAGGGTCAGCGAGAAAATTTTACGGTTGCGAAATTCCATATGTGAAGACCGGAAGGTCTTTTAAGAATCAGCAGAAGGAAAAAGTATATTTTATCAGATGGAAAATCTGTGAAATTGGCGAATTTGCAAATCTTTGATATTCCAAGCCAAAAAGACGGAATAATAATTCGATTTTTTTTATGCTATGAAAGAAGAGAAATGACTGAATTTTTTACGTGGTAACTATGTAATATACATAAATGTACGTATATATATATATATATATATATATATATATATATATATATATATATATATATATATATATATATATTTAAACTAATAATCGTATAATAGTTTAGAAAATAACCCATACTACCATGGATGGAAAGATCAGGCCTAAAACCATCACTCCAACAGGAATTAAAATAAGTACTAAAGTCACATTTAAGAAAAAAACTGAATTTACCATAAATAGGATTGAACATACAGTCCACTTAAACCTTGTAAGGGTACTTATGTATTATACCGCCAACATTCAAGAAGTGAAGCTATGTTAATTCTAATAAAGAATACCAAACTTGATAAAATATACAATACTTTAGAAAGAAATTTGGGCTATATATTTGCACATTAGGTGGGTGGGGAAAATCTAACCTAAACTAGTCTACCCACAACCCCCCCTAATGTGCAAATATATAGCCCAAAATATGCAATCCCAATGTAGTCTGTTATCCGCCACTTGAGGCGGATGACTTGTTTTCCACTGAGCGTAAGCCAATTGTTTCTTAATACAGACAGATAAAACCAGTTTGTTCTCGAGTTTTACAAAGCGTAAATTTGTGTCGGCGGTATAATACATACGTACCCTTGTGAGGGCCAGAAGGCCACCTGTGTCATATTGAAGACAACTTGTATGTCTATCCCTGTGCAGGCTATATACGATTCTTATCTCCACTAACCAACATAAAATGAAATTTTGTCGCTTATTTTAGCTTATTTTTTAAGTATAGATACTCTAAAACTGTAAGAGAAAGTAAATTGACATTTGTATTAAATATTCCTCATTATTTTTCTTCTATATTTTTCTTCTTTTTCTGCTAACCATTCTTTTCCAGTCATTCTAAACCGCACGCGCTTAGAAATCACCGTCAGTTTCAACTCCACAATGTTAAAATTTTATTAGTTCTTTAAAAAGCCGTGTTGTAAACTTATCTGTCTAGGAAGTATCATTCAAATGAATGAAAGGGGGATAAAATTTCAGCTGCCTTACCCAATGGGGTCCTGACCCTACTCACCCAATGCCAGGGGACCAGGAAAGTTATACGTAAATATTTACTTTTTCTTAACATATTGCTTATTCAGAGACCTTTACCCTTAAATTGACAATCAATTACCCCACCCCCTCTGAAAGAACTAAGCTAAAGCTGGGCCACTTCTTTGAATGGAATTCCTGCTGAAATCCTCAACAGTTACATACATATATTTTTTTAATGGGGGAGTAGGTAGTAAGAGATACTCGGGGGGTTCAATAATAAATTATAATTTTGGTTGATAATTCGGATAAGAGCCAACTATGTACATCCCTGTTTGCGATCGATTCTGAATTTAAGCAATCCTAATTTGAGCTTTGTTGGATGCACTCAAAATGAATATGTATAATATAATATTAAATAATAAAAAAGAAATGGAGGGATCCCTCTGACTTCGCCAATCGATACGGTTTAATGGACAGAACAAAGTAGTTACTCAGAGAGAATGTTTGGGGTGTCCAGACCCCTTCCTTCTTTCGAATGAGTCACTTCTATAAAAATATATAATTTTGGCTCATATATTACGGTACATCCCTTCCCTAAAACGAATTTAAATAAATTTTGAATAGAGCCATACTTTTGCGAATTACTCGAAATTCTAATATATATATATATATATATATATATATATATATATATATATATATATATATATATATATATATTATATATATATTATATATATATATATATATATATATATATATATATATATATATATATATATATGTATATATATATATATATATATATATATATATATATATATATATATATATATATATATATATATATATTATATATATATATATATATATATATTACATATATATATATATTTTGTTTTGATTTGAACAGTCACCCCGTAGAAATTAATTGCATGCTAATAATAACTTGGATGTTTCTACTGTAGCTTTCTAAGAGAGAGCATTGACCGTGGCAGAAGGGTGATTGCAATTTTGATGTAACGAATGTAAACAAAGTTTTGCAAAGTATTCGCAGTCAAGCTCTAGATTTTCGCAAAGGATAAACCAGCAGTTTTGATATAAATGTTACAGGTAGTTATTTTTACTTGGGGATTTGCCCCTGAAAATTGGTAAAATACGTTTAATTAATTTTTGGAGTCGGTAGGGTTAAATCCTGTAAATGAGATTAAGCGTTGGCTTGGACGTTCACGGGGAGTCTCGGGGCCTACCCCCTTGAAACCTAAATTGTCTAGAGTTTCCGGGCACTTCTCATTCAAATTAGGAAATGAAACTTGTTTCAGGTCACCACCCCTACCTCCGAATAAGTTGTTTTTACGTGCCAGTGCTAAGTACATCGTATTTGAATGGTTTATCTTAAATTTTGGTGGAGCAAAATGCGTATTTCTTCCCTACAAAGCCTAGTAGGAACTTTTTTTTTTTAACTATTATATCTGTGGCTAGGCACCTCTAGATGAACTGAAATAGTCTAATGTCTCTGCACCTGCGAGAAAGACCATCAAAGAAGCTTTTTATTGAGGGTGGGGTTCGATTATTAAAGTTATTTTTGTTGGGGAGTCACGTCACTGGGAAGTTTTTATTGGAGGGTAAGATGGTCCTTAGAATGGAATGCCTCTTTTGTATTTGTTGGGTTGTTCATCTGTACTTTAGCCTAATTAGATTTATGATTACATCTAATTACACTTACACTTCTAATCTCTATGCCCCCTCCCCCTATAAAAGTTATCTGGTGCTTTCCTAAATATTGTGGCTGCGTGCACCTTTATCCGGACATTTGCTTAATAAAATCCTGGTCATTCGTAAAGGGATAAAGCCAGGCTCATACCAATCAATTTTCCCTAAAATTGCCTAAAATAGTGATCTAAAGCTAAACATGTCTGTGTTTACAAACAAATCCGGAACAGCGCTTAATATATTCTGAGATACAATGTCAAAGAGCCGAAGATATTAAGATCATAGACCTTTAGCCTCCTTATGCAACTAGTTTTAGTCCCAGGAATAACAACTTTATCCTACTTAAATGGAGACAAACAATTTCTTGACAATTACTTTGGTCATTTCACAAGCAAATATATAGCAACATTTTATTCTTTTTGTGTGTGAAGGGGAGGGGGGAATATAAATGAAATAGTACTTAGACTTAGATTTGATTTTATTAAACAAGAAACGATATGCATAAATCTTATACAAAGGAGACAGGGAGGCAACTTCAGTAACTGTTTGCTGAGTTGGAAAGCTAGGAGGGGTTACTACCAGGTGGGTATGGTTCTAGTTAATTGACTTCTTGCTATCTTGGAAAGGGTTTAGGTTAGGAAAATGAAACTTTCAGGGATGGGTCTACATGCTACAGTATGTCCTGGGAAGGTATTTTCAAGTACCTACATCCACTCCTTCTCCCTCTAGAGGGCCCTGACCTTTGATGACCTTTAAAAATATGTGTATTATAAAACTGAAACCTTTCAAGATAGATCTTCTTCTTAATTGAAGTATAACAAAATTGTTTTCAACTTTATAACTTTACTCAATCCGATTTTATATGGTTTTTAAAGATATGCAAATACATTTCCTAAATTTTGAAAAAAAAACGCCCTCTAGAGGGAGAAGGAGTGGAGGTAAGTACTTGAAAATACCTTCCCAGTACATACTTTAGCCTGTAGACCCCTCCCTGAAAGTTTCACTTTCCTAATCCAAACCCTTTCCAAGATAGCAAGAAGTCAATTAACTAGAATTTTACCACCAGGTGTCCAACACCACGCAAGGTATGTCATATGTGGCATGAAGAAGTGGTGCATAGCAAAGGTGTTCCCCATTTGGCAGAACAAGTGGCGCTCCGAGACGTACACTATGAGGCAAAGAGTTGTCATCCCCTCCGAACGATATTGAAAAGTATATAATACGCGCGGAAATGGATTTGCAGCAAAAATTAAGGACCAGGAAGGTTCTTTCAGGCTATCATCTTAGTATTTCCCCTCTTTCTAGGGCTCTAAAAGTTCAGTGAAGACAGGTTCTGTAACCTACACATCTTAATTTGTAAAATTAGTTTCAAGTTTCACGTAAGAGGGTTTTTCTTAGAAAGTAGGCTAAGTTTGGCGCGAATTATTTCTGAGTTCGGGAAAAGTCATTTTTCTAGATAAGAGAAGAGGGATGTAGCAGGAAATTTGAAAAACTTTTCAGAAACCACATTTTGGTGGTTTGTCTTGTCTTGAAAGTTTCATTCACCCACCTCACAATGTTTCTTACCCTTCCCCCTCTTCCTTCTCTGAGAAAACTTTCTGGCGGTGCTATGGGGGTACATGAACCTTCCCCATGGATACTTCACTAATTTTTCATGATACCAAATGGTCATTTGATGTTGTTGTTGATACCATCTGACTTCCTGATACCCTCTGACTTCATCCGTGTGAAGCCAGTTTTAGTCCTTCCCAAATGTTGAGCATTTTTAGCTCAATCTAGCCCAAATTTTATGCATTTCATTTTATTTGTCTTAATTTTCTCTTCACACAGTTTGTTTCTTGTCTAGACTCCGTCTCGGCAGTAATGTGTGCAAGGAAAAGTTCATTCAACTTGTTTATTCAACTTGAAAAAGCCATTTGCCAAAAGCCGACCCATGAGATAATAAAATGATTTTTCAAGACTAATAAAAGTTTGCATCATGACCTGATTTTAGATGAGGACCCGTTTTAAGAAAATTTTAAATCAAGGCGTTTCGCATTTGACATCCTCGTGGAATTAGACGCAAGATGCATATCCAGCACACTTGTTTTGGGGGGAATAGGTTTGTCAAAATGAGCTATGAGCCAAGAGAGAAGAAGGATCTATTTACAAAACACATAATAAACAAAAAAGTAGTGCTACATCCCCTAAAACGCAAAGCTTGTCCGTAAGGATTTTTCACTGCGTATATTTGGATAGTGTATTTTCCAAAGGTACTTAAATGAGTTGGCGCAATTTTTCTGGAATTCGTAGATCTGTAAATTTTTCTTCTAGGACAAGTCCTCAAAAATTCTAAGTTTTTAAAAAAGTTTTTCACTACTAAAGTATCATTTTTTTCTCGGTTTGTTTATTCCTCTTTCTCTAAAGGGGCCGAAAGAGAATTCATTTCCCTATTTGGGCCCCCATGGTGAAAAAGAAATTTTTTGCCAAAAAAGTATCTTAGAAATTTTGTTGCTTTCGCTTACTCCTGCTGCTAGAAAGGAGCTGAAAATATTTTTCCTTCTTCTTTGGGGCTCACATGAGGACATATCGTATTGTTGAAAATCAATTACCTGGTTATGAGTCGACCTTGCTTCTAATAGTTTCCCAAAAACTGTTTACATTAATGAGTTGGTTATACCCCTGATAGAGTTGGAAAATATGAGGATTTGGGGGTAAAATGTAATAGTGCTGTGTCATATTCCCCCTCAACAAAAAGTAAGTTTTGAAAATCCTGTTAATGATTTTGACAATCTTTGCCATTGATTAAAATATATTAGGTGTTGAACTGGGAACTGAGGATACCGAAAATAGACTGCTAAATTAGTACTAAATTAAACTGCTCAGCCTGTCCTGGTAGGGCCTGGAGTATACGCAAAATAGAAACTGCCCGACGGGCACTTCACCTTGTTGCTACTAAATCTTCAAAAAAAAAATTAGTTAGTTAGAACCCTTCCCCCCGAAAGTGTCGCTACAATACTCTGCTCTTAAAGCCAAGACTGTATTAGCGTAATAGTGCCAATAAACCATCCCACCAATGCTTGCACAGGACGACCCCTCTCTCTCACCCAAATAAGTTAGGCGTCTTCCACCAATCCCGTGCACCGTTTCTGTAAAAGTGAAATAGAAAATCCCCAAGAATTCTAAAAAAGATACCTCCTGGCAGTTTGTTCTCCACCCCCTCTAGATGTTTCCGAGATACTGCGATTACGCAGTTTTAAAGCTTAGATTGGACAAATTTTTCGGTGAACCGAAAACGAGGCATCCCCCCTTATCCCTTCCCCTCAGCAAAGAATTTAGTTTTCAGGATTTCGATGACACTCATCCCATACAATTTAGTCCTTATAATTATAAAAATGGAAAAATCTCAAGGATCACAAAAAGATGCATTTTTGTAGTTTCTGCTCAGTCCCCCCTTAAACTGTTCCAGAGATATTGCGTCTACGCTATTGGACAGCTTGAGTGGAAAAACTTTTAGGCGGACCAAAGACGAGACATTTCCCCCTCATGACCTCCCGCCAGCAAAAAAATTTAAGCTAAGGTTTCTATTACACCCATCTTGTGCAACTTAGTCCTTTTAGTTATAAAAGTGTCATTTCCTGACACTTTCTAATCCCCCCCCCCAAAGCCGTTCCCGAGATGATGCAAATACGCTATAAGACACCTTGAAGTTGACAAATTTCTAGGTGAACCAGAGACGAGACATTTTTTGCCCCATCCCCTATTCCCTCTCCCCAGAAAAATGAAGCAAGGCTTTCAATTATATCCATCCCCTGCAGTTAATTCCTTTCAATTATAAAAATTAAAATAAATCCCAAAAATAAAAAAAATCTGCTTGCCAACTGCAAATTTTCGTAATTTTTCTCCTTTTTTCCGAGACGAGAGTTCCTTCGCGCATTTTCATTTGAAGGTCAATGAACCTCTTGTTAGAAGACCAGAGCAAGAATAAACTCTTTAGTATAACACGTGCGTTTGTTCAAATTAATCAAAAAATTAATTTTTTTAAGCTATAAATGCAAAATTTTGAATATAAACTCAAAAGTTTCCTGAATATGTACAAATCATTCGTAGTGAAGTGGCTCACTGTCTTGTGATACCAATTTTTTTAATTTTATTATTAGACAATGCGGAATATAATGGATATGTCAGTGAATTTATTGTATTATGAAAATTGGATCAGGAAGTATATAATATATTGTACCTGGTTAAAGGGGAGGGGTCCCTAGAAAGGGTTATAGCGGGTAGGTTGTACAAGGCCTTGGTTTAAAAATATACGCTTATAACATATATATATATATATATATATATATATATATATATATATATATATATATATATATATATATATATATATATATACTTATTTAGTGGGTTGACGGTTCCTAGTCACTTTTAGTATGTCCACTGTTCGTCGGGACCTCCCCCGCAATTTTTAAAGGGAATATCAGTGAATTAATTGTTTTAAGATAATAGGATCAGGAAATTTATAACATGTTGACCTAGATAAAAGGAGGGAAGGCCTCTTGAGAGGGTTATAGCGGACAAGGTGATATAGGCAAAATATTTCAAATGAAGATTTTATTCTATAGATTCTGCATAAAGAAATTGCTTCCCAAAGAGTATACGTTTCTTTTTCTTTTATTCGCTGAGCGAACTATAGCTTGGTTCCTAGAGACGCTCATAGATAGTGTATGTTCTCCCCCCTCCGTAAATTATTCTGGGGATAGAGGCTTAAAAGTTCATATAAACAGGGAACTTCTGTCCAATTCGGTTGATATAGACATCCAAAATTGAAGCTATTTTTCGTAGTGTGTCGAAGAAAATGAGGAAGCAGAGAGCAGGGGCAAATCTCCAGCATTTTCTTCGGGGGGGGAGAGGGGTCCATATCCGGATAGTCAAGGAGCATGGGATATATAATAATCTTTTCTCTACATTATTTGGGGGGGGGGGGGGCAATTTTCCCTCCCCTTGTCCCCCTCCGAAACGACGCCCCTGGAGAGAGGGACCTGAAAAATTATTTTCTTTTGCCAAGTTCGAAATTTCTAATCAAACCTGGCCATTTTTTTCTCTTTTGTCATGATATTTTTCATGATGTTATAGCACAAATGTATTAGCACAAAGATATTTTTGCGTCAAACGTATCCGAGTATTCTCAAAGACGGGTGGGGAAATTTGGCCGGGAAATTGATCTTTTTGCTATGAAACGGACTAAAATAAGCTTTGTGGCTCACTTAATGTTTTGATTACACGCTCTTAGACAATTTCATCCCAGGGGAGTGGGGGGGGGGGGGGCTAGAGTTGATTGTTTTGCTGAGATGGACAAAGACTATAAAAAAGCTTCTTCAAACCGATGTTTTTGCTTTTCTGACTCGCCACTTAATTCGTTATATTCATAGGGGATGGGGTACAACTCCAATTCCCTCTCGTCATCCTAATTGTGTTCCTGTTAAGTACATGTTTAAGTGGATACTTTTCATCAAATTTTAGCAGTGATAATTTCGTATGCCACCGGTCTTCGGTGTTAATTTTCATAATATATTTTAAAAGATTAAATTTTTGACTTTTATTTCCAAGAAGGTTAATTGATCTAAACTCAAAAAGTAAAATATGGCTTTTAAAAGGGTGATTTATCAGCCCAACTCAATTTCTATTAAGAAAGTATTATGATAGATGTTCGGCTTTTAATTTATCAACTCATTTTTCGTGATATTTCTTTTCCTAATTAGGAATTATTATTGGTAGGCAAATTAGTTAGGTTTCTCTGCTTTTGTATAGAACATTTATAGTTTCTTTAGATTGGTGAATAACTTCGAAGACCACACTGCCTTTCCATGATGAAAATATAACAGTTCAAAATAGGGATGAAACCTTTTAATTGATAGTGAAAATATATATTTTTTTTTTCACTGGATGTTTCGAACACATAGACAGTGTCCATCATAAGAGCAATGAACTATATGTAATTAGTTTATTGGGTATATTTTTTGTTTGTTTTTATTAATGTCTTTTAGTTTTAATGCTGATGATGGACACTTTATATGTGTCCGAAATTTCCAGTTAAAAAATTCTATATTTGTTTCACTGTCAATTAAAAGGTTTCATCCCTATTTTGAAGTGTTATACTTTAAATTGGTTGTGTATATCCCCCTCTTCCCCCTTTTTCAGAAATAGTTCATGAATCACATGGTAATAAAATATTAGTATTATTCTGATGCGTAATTTTTAAGCAGCTGAAGCTACTTGTTTTTACCTAAAGAGCATCACTTGGGGGATTGCAACCACCTGAATTCTCCGGCTTGTTATTATATGCTATTTTACCTCTTTTGTCAAAAAATTATTTAAAGCAATTAAGAAAAAGGATTAATTTTACTTATTTTAATTTACTGGAAATCTAGTTTCGAATCAAGGAGTTGCCCACTCTTCACTATGCGATGATAATCTCACCATCATTTAGTCTTTCATTCTGGCGTAGTTCCGCCATGCTACCACTCTTGGTTGATCCGTGGCACACTTTTTACCACGTGCGATACACTGCCATCAAGCCTACAGTACACTTTCTGGTTAGCAGAACTATTTACAGGGGGTAGCCACTCAACTTTAATTCTCAAATTTGTTTACAATTTTATTGAATTTCTTTTCTGTCTCCAATTTACATATCTTTGAAATACTTAAATAAAACAATGAAAATAATATTTTATAACGGGAATCAACATAATAATATCTTATTGTAAATAGGCCTACTCCTTTTGAAGATAAAACAAAAACTTATTTTTCTTGGTACCAGACACTACACAGGAGGCCTTCGAGTCTGTACCTCCTCCAAAAAAATTGGGACTCTTAAGATTTATTCTACAATTTTGTATACTCTAATACATATGCCTTTTTTGTGTATTTTCTTTACGCGCCTGCTTTGCTGGTGTGAATTTAAGCTGAAAAACTTTCGGAGGTACAAAAAAAGTTTTAAAACCCTATAGGTCTGTTACCTTTTGTATTTATATATATTTTTTTAAAGTACATAGTTCACCAAAGACTAATTTTCTATTTTAATTTTACATTCTATCACATATCTTTACATGGAGTAATTTATTCTTTTTCCCCCTAGACATTCACGTTCCATAAAAGCCTTAGAAAAGAAAAACTCACGGAAAGTACCTCGTGAGGGAAATGTTTCCCCTTAGAAATAATGACGTTAGTGCGTCACATGTTGTTCCATCTCCAAGGACATTGAATTGACAGTTCTTTTTTCAGACTTATCGAAATATGGTGCTTACAGGAAATTTTCTTTTTGGGACATGGAACTCATTTGCGTCATAATTTCACGTGGGATTGACTCGTGGGCGCTTTCTATGAAATTAATTCAAATATTCTCAGAAAAGGAATTTGGATTTCATGAATTGTGCTTCTTAGCATATGTGTATAATTTTAAAAGTTTATTAAATTTCAACCAGATAAATTAAGATACAATAATTAGATTATTTTCGACAGTATATGCTTCTATGGTCAAATAACCCTTAGGAGTGCAGGCCAGGTACGTAAGTGTAACGGGGTGTCTTGGGACTCAACCTCCTTAAATAGGATATTTTTCCGAATTTTTGGGCCCTTCTTAGTCGAGTAAATATTTTTTCTATTGTTGAGTCCCTCACACCGAAACAATTCTTGGGTACGTGCCGGATATGAATATAAATAATTTATCCAATTTTTCGGTGGGCTACAATTCAGGAGTTACGGGGTTACAATTCAGTATAGTAGGGGATTTTCGTGATTCTGCGAAAATTTTCAAAGCTTAATATATAAGAGCTTGTGGGTGATTATTGGGGGGAGGGATGTTATGGCTTTTCAAACTTTTTTTTCGGGGGGGGGGGGGTTCATAATTCAGCGGTTATTTACTATTTTGAAAAATAAGGCAAATGTTGTTTGCTATTGCAGAAAGTTTACTAAATACCTTTACAAATGTGGTTTAAATCTTCGTTCGAAAATTATATTACTGGATTATGAATTTATTATTTAAATTTTTGGATGCAGTGGTGGTTTTGGCGTCTCTTATGCCCGAGGCATAATCTTAATTGGCAACCCCCCTAACTCCCACAGAATTTTCAGGTAACATTAAAAAAAAATTCAATTTATTAACAAAATTATTTTCAATTTCTTAATTAATACTACATTTTAATTTTTTTTAAATGTATTTTGTTAAATTATTCTTAATTATGCTAATTATTCTTATTTACTTGTTAATTAATTTATTAATTATTTTCATTTATTAACTGTGTCCTCTATTTTATTTCAATAAAAATAAAATTTCAAAATTTACAAAAGGATTATCACCGTTAGGTTATTTGTTTTAAGTTTTGTGCGCCTAAATTTCTGCGCCCGGGGAAAGTGCCTTCTCCGTCCGTTCCCGAAAACCGCATCTGATTGAATGTAAACTTCGTCATTTCTTAAATCTCAAGTTTTCATAACATTTAACCTCTTCTATCTTCTTCTTTTATCTTCTATCGCTTTTCGTTTCTTGCAACTTCATTCATTATTCTCTAAATTTTTGAGCAATTCCAAGGTTGTTTGGAATTTTTAGCGTGAATTTGCTCTCAAAATTTCACTCATTTGAAGAAAATAATTTTGGTGAGAATATTCCCTAATTAATAATCTTGAGGTGGAACAGCTAGTTCTTAAGAATTTAAATTAATTTGCTTTCTTTTGGAACGCATTTGTGTATCTGTTTGTGCTGTTTGCGCATTTGTTCAAAAAGTACCAAAGAGATTATAAAAGAAAAACATTTTTGCACCCTGGGTCTACCTTAAGTCTATTCGTATCTGAAAACGATTTCTAGGAATTTCTTTTGGATTTCTTTTGGCTGTTTCAAAAACCGAAGTTTTTGGAAAATGTTTGTACTGTTGTCAGTGTTGCCATGACAGTGTTGCCATGTCAGTGTTGCAACACTGACTTTTTGTCAGTGTTGGCATGTTGAAACGTAAAAATAAATTAGCTTAAAGTTAAAACTTTAATCACAAAGCTTTAAGTTATATATTTTTGTTTCACCAATCGGTTCAATTGAACCAAATATATTACTTTAAACACTGAAATAAAGCCAAATGAAAGTCTAATCCAATTGAATTTGACAACCCTTTTCTTTCTAAAAACACAAAATTAACAATCTGTTGATTCATAAAGACAACTGCAGCTTCAATGGATACCTACACCTTCTCAATTTGTTAATTGCCAAATATTTGTAGTTTATTTTTTGTTGATCTTATTATTGCCATATATTTTGGCATATGTTTTGCTGATTTTCAGCCTCGTTTCTTTGATTTAAATTTACTGCCTGCTAATAAAAAAACCTGCATAACTATATAAGAGGTTCTTTTTCATTGAAACTGAATTTTTCATTTTTTTCCAATTTTTCAAGGCACATAAGCTTTTACTTAAACAGTTTGAATGACCGGGGTTCATTTTGACTGTCCTTTGTACTAACACTGTACACATGCTCATCTTCCTATTGTCTCTTAGTCTCACTGTAGATAAATTTATATCAAATAGTTTGTGGTAACCAACTGTAAGTAAGGAGCGACCCGGCTCAGTAGTAACCGAAACTCTAGAAACGGCATTTCGATACTGATTGATGCATCAGAATAATTGGATTTTTATGCTGATTTCAAATATATAAGTTTTGTAAAGTTTAGTCTTACCCATCAAAAGTTACAAGCATGAAAAGATATGTGTTATTTTCGAAAAAAGGTGGAAACATCCCCTAAAAGTCATAGAATCTTAATGAAAATCACACCATCAGATTCAGCGTATCAGAAAACCCTTTTACAGAGATTTGAAGCTCATATTTGGAAAAATGTGGAATTATGTAATTTTTGCCAGAAGAAAGATGTGTCTTTGTTTTTTTTTCTGTTTTTTTGGTTGATGTTGTTTTTCCCCGGTGGTAATCGTATCGACCCAGTGGCTCTAGAATATTGCTTCAGGGCCCATAAACTGGAGGGGAACTAGGCCCCCTCCCATGCTCATTTCTTCCCGAAGTCACCCGATAAAATGTTGAGATAGCCATTTTGTTAAGCATAGACGAAAAAATTAATAACTATGTCTTTGAGGATGACCTATTCCCCCACATTGTTATAATTTTAAAATTTTGTTATATAATTTTACAATTAAATAATTATATAATTAATTTAAGGATGAACCCTTGTGTTGGGTTGTTGCCTCTGAATTATTTGTCTTTTTTTTTACTGTTTTTGTTGTTTGGTAAATGACGACTTATACTTACACGACTACCTGTCCATAAATTATTCTTTATGATTGATTGTGTATGGCTATGCTGTTTGACCTATGTGATTGTATGGATGAGTAGGGTTAAGGCCTCATTCAAGTGCTGATCTATATTAATCACTAATGTAGGAAAACAGTCTTCCTTTTCTCCTTTTGTCTTTTTTTTTAATGTGTTTGTGCTGTTGCATTAATATATATATATATATATATATATATATATATATATAATGTATATTTGAAAAAAATTTATGTTCTTGCACAACGTACATAACAAAAATTCTAAGGCGCTTGAACTATCTTTTTCTTTTTTTGCATCCTGTAAATGTTGTTGCGCCATTCAATTTATCGATTAGTTTGAATACTTATGTAATTTAAAAACCTGTATCTAATGTAATTTAACCATACGCATCAAAGTTTTCCGTTCCAGTTTTTTTTCTTACTTGCCAGTGTTGTCAAAAATAAAAAAAAAGCGGAGACAGGCTAAAAAATGTCCGTCAAGTTTTCGAGTTTTAAAATATTTCAAGTCAAACTTGAAACTGGTCTTTTTTATTTGCTTATCCATTATTCTTACATTGTCCTTAAGCGTGGATTAGACTATTATTCTGAAAAACATTCTGCTAAATGTGTCTAAATTAAAGTTTCATTAAAAAGATATCACTTTGACAGGAAGAATGATTAACCGGCAGCCCTGGTAATGACTAAAGTTTTTGTGCTCCAAGCATTTGACCTGCCGGTCTTGACGTTAAGCAAACTGAATTGTGCGCTCCTGTGCGCATGTGTGAGTTTTCTAGGCCGGGTGCAAAGACTTCTATCTATGTCAGTTCGTTGACACCTGGTGAAAGTTTGGAAAACTCTCGTAATTCAGCTCTGATGTTTTTCGCTCCCGGCTTTACTATCACTTTCAAAAAAGTAAAGTTTTTCTCATAAAACGATTGATGGTTTATGCTGACATTGCAACCGTCAACCGGAAATAATGAAGGGTTAAGTCAACAGTGTAATTCTACAAGGAAATAAATACAAAAAATAGCTTCTTTTTATTTTACGGCGAGCTGTCCCCCAGGAGAGGGAGAAGTATTTTCCTGGGGGTTGTTTTTTTTTAGATATATATTGGAAGACCAATTACCCGAATTACGTAGCAGATTTAAACATACAGAAGATTGTTTCCCTATTTTTAAGGAGAGCTAGGGAATCTGATGTCTAGAATCTTTTCCCTTTGCTTATTCAAAATTTCAGCATGCAATAATATCTTATAACTATTTTATATATTTTAACTATTAAACAAAAGTAAATTCGTCGGAAGCCATTTTTTTTCTGTCAAAGATAACTTCGAAGACCACACTGCCTTTCCATGACGAAAGTAAAACAGTTCAAAATAGGGATGATACCTTTTTATTGACAGTGAAATATAAAATTATTTAACTGGATATTTCGAACACATATACAGTGTTCATCATCAACAGTTTTACTGCTGATGATGACAATTTTTTTGACAAAAATTAAAATTTTTGAGTAAAATTTAAGTTTTACTGCTGATGATGAACACTGTATATGTGTTCGAAATATCCAGTTAAATAATTATATATTTCACTGTCAATAAAAAGGTATCATCCCTATTTTGAACTGTTTTACTTTTTTCTGTCAACTTAGTTAAATTGATGCAAATGGTCTACCCTCGCCTTCCTCTTTTGATTAGTCCTGGATAAACCTATATCCATATCCCTGCGGTAAACAGGTTTATCCAAAAATATGCATTTTGGCATATATCACCGAAACTGTAGTTTCTCGGATAAGAAATAGAGATGGCAGCACATTCTCTGGGTATAAATTTTAAATCGCTCTAAATTGTGACTACTCTAGACACTACTCACGTCATTTCCCTGGAATATAAAAAGGTTTAAGGTCAACTTGAATAGATATTATCTCCAAGTTTTGCTTTTGAGTAAAATTTCGGTTGTAGAGATTTCCTTCGATTTCAAGTTTTCAGTAAAATCCGTGATCAATCCTACCCACTAGGATTCCTCTTATCCTAGACACTACTCACATCATGTGCCTGTTATATAAAAAGGCTTAAACACAGGTCGAAGAAATATTTCTCAAAATTTTGTTTAGAGTAAAATTTTGATTGTAGACATTTCCCCACCCTCTCAAGTCCTCAATAAAGTTGTTAATTTAACCTGCGCTTCAAGCTAAAAGATAAATAAATGTGTAAAAATTTAATTTCTTCAATAAGGGATAAAAAGGGCTCTCTTCAATAAAAAGGGGTCTTCGTCGATCCTTGTATCTCCTAGAAAATACTCCTGCAATCTCCACCCCATCCAATTGAAATACTGGCTACACACCCGATGAACGTCACTGCAGAAGAAGAAAACATCCATCTACCTGACGAAATTCGAAAATTCGATCCATACAGGGGCGAAAATTAAGCCAAAAATTAAGAAACATGGGCGAAAATTAAGCCAAAAAAGGCTAAAAAATGATACCAAGTAGGAAAAGGTTCACTTTTCCTTTGAAGGTGTCATTGTCTTTGGGAATCAATGTATTACAATGTTTTTGAATTTTCATGGACAAAAAGCGTTGCCAAATTCAGCTAATTAGTTTTGCTTATTTATATTCGCGGTTCAACGTGGCAACACTGGTAAAAATGTGGTACTGCCATGAAACCTTAGGAAGTCACAATTTCCAGGTATAGACCTAAAAGTGGTCAAGGGGGAAAAATGATCTTTTTATTTTGAGTTCGTCGGCACTTTAAACATAGAAATTACTAAAAAAAAAGTTTGGAAATACTTTTCCAGCCCCTCTGTAAAGACCGCTCTGCAAATACGTTTAAAAGTAACAGATGTAAGAAAAACGGAAGTATTACGCAAAATGCCTTCTATGCAACCTGGAATTTAGTTATAAAATTTTATGCAAAGATCATTTTATGTATTGCTCCAGGTGCATTTTATTTCACTTGGTGTTTGGCCAACATGTCTTTAGCAGAAGGTTTTCAAAATTGGTCACATAAAGTTAATGAACTCTGTGTAGAAAGTTGAAGTTTGGTTAATTCTTGGAGTGAAATCAAAATTTACCATGAAGTTGATTACCCAAGGTTGAAAAATATACCAGAAAAAGTGAAGCTATTATAGTAACTATAATGATTATGTATATTTATTTTTAAGTCTGTTTATTACCTTAAGTTAACGTCAAATGTAACTATATTAATTTACAGAGTTTACTCTAATGTTTTGAGTCGAAACTTTCTGTTTCTTATACTGGCTTATAATTTCTTACAAAAGGTTTTAACAGGGGAAATTATTTGTCTCTTCAGAACTTTTGACAAAAAATAAAATAAAGTACGAATTATATTTTGGCAAGAACTATTTTTGAAAAAATAATGATTAAATTAAAAAAAAAACAACAAAAAAACAAGCTTTTGAAGTAAAAATGAAGTGTTTCATCTTTTCGTCTGTTTCTTTGCCACTGGATGAAAATTACCCTCGTTAGGGATTTTTAAATATTTTTTTATTTATATTTTTGTTTTTTGTCAAACGTCATGTGTAGCCAGTGTGGTCTTACGACGTATTAATGTGTCTCCAGAAATTGCATTTCCTTGTCATTCGAGATTTGACACTCGATACTAGTTGACCAGAAGCAGAAGTAATCATAGTTTTTAAAAGGTGATACTGTTTATCTCTCCAGAAATAAGGGAGAATTGTGGTTAGCTTGTTAAAATGCGGCGCAAAATTAAACAAATATAGTTAAAGCCCAATATTTAACATGAAATAACAGGATAGGGATCAGTCTTTCTCTTTGGCATCAATCTCGGTGGCACCCCTTTTTGCACCCCTCTTACTTATTGCACCCCTTTACTATTTCGAAGTGCAAAAGCTTTAAGCCGCACCAACCTTTTCTGACTCTCTTACTCAGATAGACATTCGCACCTATGATAGGGTGTGTTGACTGCTTTAGAATTAGATTTGTGTCTACGTGATTTTCAATTACCTTCTGGGAAATTCCAGGAAAGTTCTGAATTAGCTAGCTACTTATCCGGTGACTGTTATTTTATCCGGTGACTGTTTCCGGTGACTATCCGGTGAATTTTTTTGTTTCTGTATAGAACAGTGTTTAGGGGAACTTTTTCAATTATTTACTTTCATTTCTAAGTATAATAACTGCAACAGTGTTATCAAACGTTGATAATATGAGCTTGGGGAACGTTTAGTTCTTCATTTTAAATTATATATGTAATGAATAACAGCGTCATCGAACGTTGAGGATATGAGCTTAGATATACGTAGAATGTTTAGGAATCGTGTTTTGATGAATGTTTTTCACTATTGATTTTTAATTCTATATTAATGGCTCAATCAAAGGTCAATCGTTCACGATATGAGCTTATATACCCGGTGAATATGGTTTGGGGACCGTTTAGTTATCCATTTTTAAGATTGGATATAGTAAATAATACTATCATCAAACGTTGAAGTTATGGGCTTATATCGACGTAGAATATTTAGAATTGTGTTTCAATGAACATTTTTACTTGATTTTTAATTCTAAATTAACGGCTGCAACAGCATTATCAAACGTTCATGATACGAGCTTCTAGACGCGGTAAATATGTTTTGGGGACCCTTTAGTTATCAATTTTTAAGATTGGATATAACAAATAATACTATCATCGAAAGTTGGTGATATGAGCTTATATCTACGCAGAATATTTAGAATCGTTTTTCTATGAACATTCTTAATTACGGTAATGTTTAATTCTAAATTAATGGCTTTCACAGTATTATCAAACGTTCATGATACGAGCTTATATACGCGGTGAATATGTTTTGGGGACCCTTTAGTTATCCATTATTAAGTTCGGATATAACGAATAATACAATCATCGAAAGTCGATGACATGAGCTTATATATACGTAGAATATTTAGAATCGTGTTTCAATTAATGTTTTTAATTATTGATTTTTAATTCTAAATTAATTAAAATCAATTCGGATATAACGAATAATACAATCATCGAAAGTCGATGATATGAGCTTATATATACGTAGAATATTTAGAATCGTGTTTAAATTAACGTTTTTAATTATTGATTTTTAATTCTAATTAATGACTGCAACAGTATAATTAGACGTTCATGATACGAGCTTATATATGTGTAGAATTTGTTTTGGGGAAGTCTAGTTATTCGTTTTAAGACTAGATCTAACGAATAGCCTTATCATCGAATGTTGATGATACGATATTATATATATGTAAAATATTTAGAATCGCATTTTGGTGAATGTTTTTGATTACTGGTTTTTAATCCCAGATTGATGGTCCCATCAGTATTATCAGACATTCGTGTAGAATATGTTTTGGGGAACTTTTAACTATTCATTTTTGATTTAGATGCATCATCAAATGTTAATGATATGAGAATATACATAGGAACGTATTTTGAGGAGCGTTTTTGATAATTGATTTATAATTCGATTATAAATCAATAATTCAATAATTGATTATAATTGATCTATAATTGTAGATGTAATGACTGTAACAGTGTCATCAGACGTTGATGATATGAGCTTATATCAAGATTTAAAGCTGAAGATGAGAAAGATGGACTCCAGATGCAGTAGTGATGGTATTTATTTATTGATGTGTTTTTATAGACGATTAAGGCACTATTGGACTATGCAAATGGGTCAAGCTATGTTTTGTTTTTCTAACTTAAGAGAGAGCAAAGTCTTGGTACCTGGGCGACCAACAATATACTTAAAACCCTTTTCCATGTGTTTTATTTTGAAGAACACGGAAAAAAGGTCCCATCTCCGGGAAGAAGAATTTCTTAAAACATTTGTTCAGTCATTTGTGAGGTTCATGTGCCTCCTGTGTTTTGATACCTATCCCCAAAATATATCCCTGCACCCACCCTAACTTTTTTTTTTGGAATAGCGTCTTTAGTCCTATTCACAGCTGGAAAGTGGGATTGTATCGCCATCTATATTTTATTGAGTAAATCTATCTAAAAGCAATGAGTTCCCTGAAAGGGATGAATTTTCCAAATTTTTGGATGGATATAGACCTTCTCGACTTCTCTGGCTTAAAGAAAAGAGAGGGGGAGGAGAATAACTCAGATGAGACTTAGTTTTGTTCTCTAAAATAAATGTATCAGGGAGGACTAATTTGTTGAAATAAGTCGGGCAATTAAATTGTCGTAATTAAAAGTAAACAAGGTTTGAAAGTGCCAAGGACATTAAAACAAATAAAAAGTTGGCCCTGTGGACCCCTCTTTGGTGTGTTCATACCTGAAAAAAAATTTCTAAGAATTTTCTTTTGGTTATCCCAAAATAGGAAATTTTTAGGGCAGTACCACATTACCATCAATGTTGCCAAATCGAGCCGTGATAATAAGTTGTCTGGGCCGTATCTAGGAATTTCATTCGTGGGAGGAGAGTGCAAAAAACTTCAAAAAATGCGTCAAAAATTAGTTTTTATCCATTTTTGTTACATTTTTACGCGGCGAACAAATTTTCTTTTTTTAGAGGGGTGAGGGGTTCAAACCCTTACCCCCCTTGATATGTCCTTGTAAGTAAGTAAGACTAGTTCGTTAAATTTAACTAGACCTTTTCGTATGTAAAAATTCAAATATTGACAATATTGATTCTCAAAGACAACCATACCTTCAAAGGAAGCTACACCTTCAGTTGTTTGACGCCATCCGTTTTTAGATCATTTTTGCTGATTTTCACCCACGTTCCTTTATTTTACATTTGGCGCCCATTACTAACAAAAATTTTGTAGCTAAATATGCATGTCTGTTTCGTTAAAATTGAGTTTTCAACTTTTCATAATTTTTTAGATATATATGACTGCGCACGTTTTCACTTAACTATTTCAATTAGGCTTCGCTTTCACTGTCCTGGTACTCTAAAATGATGTTATTTATATAAATAAAATAAAAGAAGCTACAGAAATATACCTCTTTTATAAATAAAAGAAGTATCACCGAGTAGAATACAAGAGGGATTTAAAGAAAAATATTTGCAACGAAGTTGAGAGCTCCTCACCTTCCATTTCTAGTTTTGGGAAATTTCCATTGTAAAATTACCTGATTCCCCCTCCCACTAAAAAATATCTTTTTTCTCATTTTTACCTTAAAAAGTTACAAACGCATCTGAAACGAAAAATTAAAATAAGAAGCAGGGCTAGGATGTTCAAACCCTTCGTGAGCAATATCTGTCATGTATAGACACTTACCCCCAGGTCTTGTTGGACCCCCAGGTCCAACAGTAAGTTATACTGCCTTCATATCAAAGTCACAATTAAATTCAATAGTCGTTATATTAGATTGCATCAGAATAAAGGTGTAGTGTAGTGGTGGTAAAAGAGGTTTCAACATAACTAAAAGCATATCTATAAGGAGTATTCTCGATCATTACATAATTTCCCTCTATCTCCCCCTAGGACAAGTTTTGCTTTTTAGGGGAGGTAGTAACCATTTTTTGTTTATTATCTGTTCAATGAATAAATGCTACTCTCTCTCTCTCTCTCTCTCTCTCTCTCTCTCTCTCTCTCTCTCTCTCTCTCTCTCTCTCTCTCTCTCTCTCTCTCTCTCTCTCTCTCTCTCTCTCTCTCTCTCTCTCTCTCTCTCTCTCTCTCTCTCTCTCTCTGTCTCTCTCTCTCTCTCATTATTTCACTGAGCTTTCTATAAAAAATTTAAAAATCTGAATTGAAAATCTAATTTATGTTTTGGCCCTCTCATCTTTTAAACTTCCCCCTCTTGAACTTCCGGCTGTATAAGCTTAAGGTTGAAACTCACAGATAAATTTTTTTTTGGTTGATCCCTTCATCTAAAAATCTGAAGTGAAAATCTAATTTTTTTTTTGTCCTATCATCTTTTAACCTTCCTCCTCTTAGAACTCTGGTTGCATGTACTTAAGGTTGAAACTCACAGATAAACATATTTTTGGTTGATCCCTTCATCTAAAAATCTGAAGTGAAAATCTAATTTACTTTTTGGCCCTATCATCTTTTAACCTTCCTCCTCTTGGAACTCTGGTTGTATGTACTTAAGGTTGAAACTCACAGATAAACATATTTTTGGTTGATCCCTTCATCGAAAAATCTGAAGTGAAAATCTAATTTCTTTTTGGCCCTATCATCTTTTTACCTTCCTCCTCTTGGAATTCTGGTTGTATGTACTTAAGGTTGAAACTCACAGATAAAATTTTTTTGGTTGAACCCTTCACAAAGAGGCTAAAAAAAAATTGTATCGAGGAGAATTATTCATAGTTAAGCACATAGAGTACTGAGATCATTTTCATGCCAAAAGATTAATTAAAGTTATGAAAGTGCAAAATCAAGTTACTTAAAATCTTTTAATTTTAATTATCTCCTCCCTGCATTTCTGTAGAAACGTGACACGTCTTAGAAAATAATTATAAAATAAAATATTAATAAATGGTACAGGGCAATAGATATTGAAAAAGTTACTTTATGTTCCTTGTGGCTTAAAACATAAAAAAAAATCAAGGATAAACGTACATTGACTTCTTAAGCACATACTACCAGTTTCACAAAACCAAAGAGAAAGTTGCGGGGTCAGCAACCTGCGCTCTGGTTGTATGATTTTCACTTTTATAAAAATAATAGTGCGAATCTTGGTCATCCTTTTATTTTCATCCTACTTTTGTATTAAATTCGACTCCTCTTTATTTTTAATCAATTCTTTTGCTATTTTAGTATACCTTAAATGATGTTTAAAAGGCTGACAATGCATACATCAATTTACTTGAGTAATCTTGAAGTACAACGAAAGTCCAATAAAATATTATTTACCTTTTTGACCTAGGTGTTTTATTTTGCCCTAAGGCATCTATGCTGAAATTTTTAAACATCAAAACCATCAGAATAAAAACACCCCCTCCCCCCTAGGGACCCATATTAAGTTTATCATGATCTGAAAACCACGATTTTCTAGAACTATTCTGTCACAATTACAAAGTTTTTGGAAAAGTGCCACATTTTCGTCATTGTTGCGACAATGAACTGCGGAAATGTTTTAGCAAGACTAAATAAAAATTTAAGCTAACATTAATATTTTTCCAAATAGCTTCGATAAGACCATACCGTAAGCAATTTCTTTAGTCGCCATAATGTAGATCGCAGTAAATATTTAGCCTATGCTTTAAATACCATAAACTTTAAAATGCCATCTGGCTATAAACTTCAAATGCCATTTATCATTTGGCTTACTTAAGCCATAGAATTCAAAGCCAACTTTGTAAGTATATTCTAATTTGGTGTACTCTAAAAAACCCGAATTAAAATCGTTGCGTTAATTATATTATTTAAAAAAACACATTATGTTTTAATTTAAGGTGAAAGTGGTTTGGACGGATCTCCTTTGAACTGTGGCATGTCATTGGAAGTTTCACCTAACAAGGGGATGTCTAATAGCTGTCTCACACCTCCATACCCAGAAAGGTAGGATACCAGTTCAAGGTTTCTGGCAACTCGACATTACCACTTAAGACCTTTTGCAGCAGAACACATGTTAGGGAACATTTAAAATGAGATTTAGCCAACGCCTAGATTTATCAAATTGTAGCTAATGTCTAGATTTAAAGTTTACTTTAGTCCCATTAGTAGTGAAGTTCATCCCATTGGCTGGTTCAGGTCAATGGGATGGCCAATGAAGGTTTAGACAGAAAATACTCGTCCAATCGTTTTCCTCTCCTTCTTGTTTGCAGTATTTTGGAGATACCTCCTCATCTCATCAAAATCGAATTCCTTGTCACCAAGGGGTCTAATTCCTACATTAATATTTAAACTCAGATTTAGTCACTTTTGCCGAATTCTAAAGAAGTTTAAGAATCATTCGCAATAAGATTTTGCTAATGTTGATATTTAAATAACGCCGAGTTTTAAACTAACATCTAGATAATGCAAAAGCGTCTCCGTAACAATCAAAACAAGAAGAAAAAGAAATTCTACTTGATTTTTCTATAGAAGCAAGGATTAATGTGACGCTCTCTGATAGGCTGGCCTCCAAAAAGTACGGTTAAATTGTGAACTTATGTTCTGGCTCTGACTAATGTCGGAATTTAAATCCTATTCTAAATGGTTTTAGTGCTAGCTAAAATCCCAGCGTTAGAGCCAATAAAAACTTTCCGTGGAATTTTTCAGCCAATCAGATAGTTGTATGAAAAATATGATTGGTTGTTTTAGCGCTAGCTAAATCTTATTAGTAAAATATCATTATGAGCCTTTTGCTGAATCTCATTGTAAATGAAGCTTTAAATATTGAATTTAATAGTTTTTATAATTAGAAAAATTAATTTGCTTACTGATCATAGACGAAGTATCAGATTGTTTGGATAAGGAAAAAATTGCATAGGTCACAAATTGAAGAAGATGTTTACAGCGCCATCTATATTTGCAAATTCTAGTTGTTTTCAAGTTAAATAGATGGCACTAAAAACTATTAGTTAGCGCTATACATTATTAATTCTCCAAGGAAGGAGCTGTTTTAGGAAAAATACAACAGATAATAATATAGCAAAAATATAGCAGATAATAACCAGTTTAGCCCATAAAATGATTATGATACGTAAAGGTGGTTTAAATTGTAGTCTGTCCTACACTTAGAGAAATATAATTTGCCCATAATTTTAATAAAGCAATTATCTTGAAAAGAAAGACAATGCTGTTGGGGAGAACAACACAAAGTGAGTGTTAAAACCCTGATCATTATTAGGCCCTATACAGGAAAACCCTACAAGGCATTTCAGCCCTAATTTTAAAATATATCATAGGGAGGCGGTGTCTAAAAATCGATATTTTACGGAATTACTAGGTTTATTTGAAACTGACGATGATTATCCGTGTGTTTGAAACTAACAAATTATTTTATTTTGAAATGGAAATCTGCGGAATTGCGCCATTTCTAAATGAAACATAACTAGTTTAAAGAGATGAATTTTAAGATATACATCAATATTGTGTATAATTCAAAAATTTCACGGACAGATGTCAATTGGTGAGAATGTAAGAGGGGGGAGGACGCAAGTGATATTTTTCATGTTTTTTGTGAAGATACAAACATGATATTTTTCAAACTCTATGGGGGGGGGGGCATTTTGTTTTTTTGTGATTTTCATGAGAATACAGAAAAATATTTTTCAAAACTTGAGGGGAATGGGGTACACAAATCTAGGAGGGAGGCAGTTCCCCCTCCACCATTACTCTATCAACTACCCCCTACCACCATCCAAATTGCGTCATTCTCCGGAAATAGATTTCATAAATAGCTTTTTTATTCAATAGTTATATTATTCACGAATAATTTCATAAATAAAAGTGTAGTTCTGTGAATTAATTATCATCCTTATGGTTTTGACAGTAGAGGATATTCTAGCATTTCAATATGTGATGAACGGGAACTAAAAATGGTGTTGTCCAAAAGAAAAAGAAAATTCTGATAAATTTTGCTTAAATAGAACCTAAATTCAACTAAGCTTATTTCTAACAAAGCTTAAGTTTACTTAAATCCCTCCTGACATTTTTTAAGTAGCCCGATTGTTTTGTTTGGGTTTTAAAGTTAGGGCTATATTAGAACGTAAAAAATATTCTACCACACAAGCGTTTCTTCAAAAATATACGAATATACCTATTATGTCTTGTTTTGCAAAACTTTTCTTTTATCTCTGGCTTGTGCAAAGCCAAAATAAAAAGAAACTAGTAATTTCATTTTAAGTTTTTGTAATTAAGCAGATTTCGCTGGGTATTGCTAGATAGTGCTGGCTGTTTTTTCAGACCAACATGATTTTCCACTCTCTTATCGGCTTCCCATCCCCTTCGGGTTAATCTTCTTCTCTGCAGGGTTAGCTTAAAATGAAATTTATTAAATCGGCTATTGATACTTCTTGGATACATGGGTCTCAAATCGTATAGGGACCAACCTTTTTCCAAAAAGAACCTAAGGAATTGCAGTCTCATTTCTTATGTTGTTTTTGTATTTATTTGTTATAGTCTTTATCTTTGTCATTTTCTTGATCTATAATCAACGATAATTTTCAGAAATTAAGGAGGAACAGAAGGGAATTGCAGATTCTGTTAAGGGATCCTTCGAAAGATTTTATTTTGACCTTGATCAGAGGACTTTTTCTCACTTCTATAGGAAAATATTAGGGAAAAACAGTTATAGCGAGAATCCATATGCCTAGATTTAAATTATACCCCGTCCAACCACCTAACCCATCCCAGAAAGTCTCACAGTTTTTACTTTTTGGATGTTCAATAATTTAATTGAAAAAAGCTTTAACTTTACCCGTTTGATATATCTATCCCTTACCTTGTGTGCACCAAAATTGTATTCTTGCGTATAGCAAAATTATAAAGGCAGCAGTTGTCCAGGCCCTCCTCCCCACGAAACACGTAACGTCAGAAAAGATTGTACCCTCTTTATTATTTAAAGAAGAATCAAATGTTTATTTACGAAAGTAAAGGATAAATAATGTTTTGCATCTATAGATGAAGAGTACGGATAGTAAGAACAGCTTCTGGAGTATAATCATTAAAAGAAAAACTATTCTTAAAACTAGAGTTATTGCGTGTAAATTTATTATATTTGGAATATGAGGTATCTGGTGTCTAAGAGGAAATCTAGATCTTTCACATTTATTATAGATATTGATACCTTCGCTAAATCTGAATCCCCCCCCTAAAAAAATGAAATTCTGGCCATTTTGTTCACGTAAATTTACAATACATACTTTTTATCTACCTAGATTTTTCAAGGTTAAATTTAGATCTATCAAATTTATTCAAGATATTGATACCGTCTCTAAATCTGTACCCCCCTCCCGAATTAAAAAAATAAAATCCTGGCTATGTTGTTCACGTGCATTTACCAATCCATACGCTCTTATCTACCTTTGATGCTTAACTTGAAGCAAATTCGAAATTTCACTACCGCAAATATTCAACTTCTAATTTCTTTTTTTATCTTGAGTACTAATGCACTTCTTATCATTTGTCCAATTTGACCTTCATTGTTGGAAAACGTACAGTGAGGTTCATTTGTACTTTACTTAGTATCGTTAGGGATTGCAGATTTGTAAAACATGATTAACTCTTTAAGGATATCATTGGAAAGGTATATTTGAATATTAGTTCTATTGACACTTCAAAGGTGCTTCAGATCGTACCCTGAGGGGGGGGGGCTATTTAAAACCCTTCGCTTAAGCATAACCCTATATGAGTCTCATTAATTCTGCAGAGGAGAGGAGCGCTTTAGAGTACAAAAAGTGCAATGTTTGTGCGAGGGGGTCCTTTGGAGTAGTCACAGGGAGAGCTCCATCCTATTTTTTCTCCTAGTTAGGTATGAGACGTCTTAGGGACAGTGGGTATAGAAAGCTTATTTTTTACAAGAAAAAAAGTTTTCCCATCTAATTTATTTTTCATGTGTTATCTTTCTAAATTACACTTATTGTTGACATTAATAAAAGTAATATAGAAAACTGCTTTTGTATTATTTAGCTTGCTTTTACTGAGGGGTCACACACTTTAGTCACCTGGTGTAGATATCGGAGCGCCATGCGTACTGCATAGCTCTACCATGCTTGGTACAGCTCCACTACGCACGGTACAATTTCACCTAGTTTGGTAGAGTTTACACAGTCCCCCATGTCCCAACATGCATTACTTTGATAAGAGATCTGAATAAACGACAGAAGACTAAAAGTCAACACTTATTTTTCTGGAAATTTTAGAAAACCCATTTAGCTTCTCCCGTTTTTTTGCTGGAGATATTCAGATTAAATGAAACTTACATCATTAGAGAACATAAATTTCGTTTTTGAGATTGAACAGAGCAGAATTTTCTTTTTAAAGTTCCTGAAAGGGGAGGCTCTAAAAATATTCTAGCATACTTCCTTGGAATTTTGAAAACCAGCTCAAAAGAAGTATCAATGAGTAATTTGATAGATCTGGAAGTTTTGTATTGTAGTAATTGCCTTGATTTAAATCTTTACCGACAAAGGATGCATATTATTAATGCTATATACCTTAATATATTATTAATGCTAAATGATAGCGTTTTGCTCAACAGTTAGTAAGAGATTTTACATTTCTTTATTCTAAACTAGTCTCGTTTGCTTCTAGAACTATTGACACACTTAAGACCCCCTACCAATTTTTACCATAATTGCTTTGGAAACTCCCTAAGACGCTGAAAAAATTTGCCAATGGTCCCTTTGTCTTTGATGCTGGCAGTCGATGCTAGGACTCGGAAAATAATTTTATGGTATCGAATCCCCTTAAAATACAGAGCAAATAAAGAAAAACACTTGCTAAGAAAAAGTATTAAAGGGAAGAGATAGAATACTGCCAAGGGCGTAGCGCCAGCATTTTTATTGAGGGGGGCAAGAATTTTATTTGAGCGCTACTGAAGAAAAGTTACCATTTACTGAAGATGCTACTAGGCTAAATTCGAAATATTATACCATGCATAATAAACAATAAACAAACATTAGATAAACATAAAATTAAGTACTGGTCAAGCTTTTACTGGTCAAGCTTTTACTGGTCAAGCTTTTACTGGTCAAGCTTTTACTGGTCAAGCTTTTACTGGTCAAGCTTTTACTGGTCAAGCGATGAGCTGCTGCAGCTGACATTAGTATAGTTTAAAAAAGCTTTTGCTTGGGCAAAGGTGAATTTCATATGAATTTGGTTTTTTCAGAAGGCTTCACCACACTAATATTACAGAACCTGCACTTCCCCCCTGCACTTCCCCAACCTCCTGTCCCAGCACAGTATGCTCTATCTTATAGTTGAACCAATCACTGTTCTAGCAGCCCCTATTCTATATTGTACTATACAACTGCACGCAACTTTGAACAGATTTTGACTCTGTAAGATTAGTTGTTGCAGTTGTTGCAGTTTAATGCTGATACTTAGTTGAAAAAACATGCTCTATCTAATATTTGAACAACGGAACATTCTAACAGCCCGTGTATTGTGCTATTCAATTGCACGCAATTTTGAACAGATTTTGACTCTGTAAGGTTAAATTTGTTATGCTAAACTTTTACTATACTTGATTCATTAAAATTTTCTGTATGGGTTTTTATTAAATTGATTTGGTAGTGGGTTTACTGTTTTATATTAATAAGTAGGATTGATATAAGCGGCCCACATAAATGAAAAGCAAAAATACAGGATAATTCCAAGTTTCCAACTTCTTTTAGACGAATGTACATATAAAATGAACCAACAATCCACACAGACTTGTTACAAAAATTGTAGTCATATATGTTTTCTCTTTCAATTGCCAACAGTACAAGTGAATATAATCTTTGTCGCCCCGTGGTGCTGTGGCAGTACGTCTTCAACCATTGAAGGCAGGAAAAAGGTCTTTTACACGACGCAGAATTCATAGGAAAAGTGAAGTACATTTTAAATAGATCAAATATTAGAGAAAACACACATTTACACTCTACGCCGTTCATTAGATATTGTTGATACACCTTTTTGACAACCAGCCTGCATAGAGTGCGTTTTTTTAAATTGAATATCCCACTCAAATTTCCCTGAAAGTCTTACTTTAATAACCTTAGTCTTAGAAGTTGTAGTATCAGTAGTAGCAGTGGCATTATTAGCAGAAGAGTTACTAGTAGTAGGCTATATGAATAGTTGTTGCAGTAGTTGTAGCAGTACTAGTAGTAATAGTAATAGTAGTAATAGTAATAATAGTAGTAGTAGTAGCAGTAGTAATAGTAGCATTAGTAGCCGTAGCATGAACTTTCTTGCTTTAGGTTAGTTCAGCATCCTCCTCAATACTCCCTTAAAGTTTCACCCTTATAACCTTAGTATTAGCAGTGACAATGGTAGTAATTTTAATAGTATGCACATAGAGCCTTTTGGTGAGTTCAATACCCCCTTATCAAAGTTTCACCTTAATACCCTGATTCTCAGTTGTAGTAGTGGTTATTATAGTAGTTGTACTAGTAGTAATATACACATAGTGCATTTATGTTGCGTTTTTCACCACCTCTTTCTTGAATGCTATTGTTTTTTATATCCTCAACTCCGTAAAAACACTGTAGATCAGAAATGCAACCTTCAAAATCGAGCTTATAGTATTGACACACAAATCTTCCACTGTCTTTGTTCATTTCATTTGCACCTAGTATTACGCTTAAGTTGCTCAAAGCGTCCATACTGTCTTCTAGCCTACTTTTAATCTCTGTAGTTAGAACATCAATATCAGGATGCATCACTTTATTTTGAAAAACTCTCGCGCTGTGTCATATGGAGCTTTTATACCCCCTACCTGATTTTACTGGAACTTAACGTTTCCAGGGCGATTAAGGACCTTTAACCCGCCTTTTATTTTTTAGCTAATTCTGAGCTGTGAAGGCAGTCATGAAGTGCCATATGACACCCACAACGTGTACTTTTGTTAAACAAATTTGTTTTTTTCTTAATATTTATCTAATAAATATTTTTCTTATGGCCTTCCTGGCCGAGTTATGACCGTCCTGGCCGAGTGGATTGGTGCGCTGGATTCAGGATCCTTTGTCTGAGAGGACGCGGGTTTGAATCCCAGTGTACCCAATTGTTCAGTTTGGGACGGGGGTCAGTGGCGTGACTCTGTAAGCTTAGCCAAAGTCGACCCAGCTCTAAATGGGTACCTGGAGAAATCTGGGGAAGGTAAACAGGAAGGTTGTGCGAAAGCACAGGAAGGTTGGCCCCCAACCCCCCATTGCACTTCCTGGCTGAAGGGCCAAGAAACGGAGATCAGCACCGCCGGTAGGGACTAAAAGTCTAATACCGTATCCTTCACCTTTTTTTAAATCTCTTGAATATTTAATATCTTTTTGTTTTAATTTCACGAGTTGAAACAAGAATGACGCATGGCAAAATGCAAGGTAAATATATACTTTGGGTTATATGTTTGCATACTAGGCGGAAGGAGTTGTGGATATAAACTATAGTGCAGCTACAGTCAAACGTATTAACTACAATTATTCTACACATTATGAAGTAGGTCTAAGAATTATTTTTTAGTATATTTTCTTCTCAACCACCTCAATTCTATACTTATAAGAAATTTAAGGAGGGGGACAATTTTTCTTCTTTTTTCTGTGAAAATACCAAATAAAAATTTGTTTTTGAAATCAAGGGTGAGGGGAAATCCAGGAGGCAAATACTGCCTCCCCCGTAATTGGTGCCACTGAAACTAGTTTCAATAGCAACAATTTCAAGCACGAGACCTGCCAACAAGAGCAAAATTCACCCTTGTTGATGTTACGCTGATCTTTTGTTAGAAATAGATGACCTATTTCCTTGATGATTAGACTTCAAAGGGGTTATATTCGTATAAATATTAATGAGGAAGCGCAATAGAACCCTGTTTTTCGCGTTTTTTTTTTTACATTAAAAACGAGCTGAGATTATTTAAAAAATCATCTTGCCAAAGTAAAGAGCGAATTTGAAGTTTAAAACGAGCAACAGTTTAAAGTTACTTAATGATTTTTATTTGTTTCTCCAAATTATTGGGGGGCAACTTCCCCCTGCCTGTAAACGACGCCACTGATACTGTGAATCTTATCAATAATTGAAACAGGTCTTTTTACAGGGCGTCGCCTGATTCTGGTACTGTTGATGACCTTGTTCAAAGCTCTGATCAAAGTATTGGTCGACCTACACCAAGCCCAGATCGTAGTTCACCTGAGAGAGACCCATATGACTTACCATCAATGTCTGAATTCAGCCTTCTTCACCAAACTTTGACCCTAAACCGAAAAACACCCAAATCTTCCTCTGTTGACATCAAGTCTTTCGCGAAAGTTAATGACTATATTCACAGAGTTGTTGACTCAAGAAATAGTGTTATTCAGTCACCTATAGAAAATAAGCCGAAAACCCCCACCGTAATTTTGGGTGAAACTGGAGGAGTTAAAACAATGATTTGGGCGTCCCATTGGAGCAATGAACCTGCGCAGAAGCCAAAGACTAATGGCCAGGGAAGACAATATACAAGACAAATTCACAGTCCTTTAGATTTGACAAATGATACTTCACCATATAATAGCCCAATTCGGAGCCCAAAAGCAGAAGAGAATGGAGAAGGGAAGAAAATACTTCAAATAGGATCGCAGACAATTAACAAGGAAACTTGGGCTGATCAGGTGAGTATATCAATACAGATATTTTACCCTAATACTAGATTAAATCACCTATCTAGATTGAATTGAGGTAAATTAATATAAAAAAAATTGTATTCATGTGCGATCTTCAATTTACATATAAATACATTATATATATAACGAAAAGAGAAATCACCAATGCAACAGCACAAACACATTAGAAAAAAAAGAAAAAAAAGGAGACAGAAGGAGAAAAGGAAGACTGTTTTCCTAAATTAGTGATTAATATAGACCAGCACTTGAATGAGGCCTTAACCCTACTCATCCATACAATCACATAGGTCAAACAGCGTAGCCATACACAATTAACCATAAAGAATAATCCATGGACAGGCAGTCATGTCGTCAGTAAGTATAAGTCGTCATTTACCAAACAATAAAAACATTAAAGACAAATACTTCAGAGGCAACAACCCAACACAAGGGCTCATCAGGAGAATACACTTGCCTATAGGGTTTATATATATATATATATATATATATATATATATATATATATATATATATATATATATATATATATATATATATATATATATACTTTTTTGGTTGTCCCGAACGTATTCATCCATGCTGATGCATCAGGTGAAACTTGTGTTAGCCAGGCACGATGCTCGTAAAGTGTTCAATTCTTTTATTCAAGATGCAATGGTATTCCATGCATCGAAACATGGAGTGAGCCCTTCATATGTCAGAGCCCTTCGTGACATGTATTCTAGTGTTAAAGTTCGCCTAATACTTCATCCATTATCTTAAGCTGACTGCTCTTAAGCCAACGCTCAATTCCCTGATATTTTTGTCCACGTCGAAAAGGGTACCCACCAAGGCGCTGTTTCTTCCCATTCACTCTTCAATAACGGAGCTCTAGATGCACAGTCAGCTGTTCCCACATCTTTCACCTTTGTCGGTCTTGATTTATCTATTTTATGTTATGCAGACGACATTCTGAATATGGGCCGCACTATCCAGCTCATTAGCGAGATTTTTGCAACGCTACAATCTGGGTATGCAAAACTAGGGCTTCAGTTCAATGCTGAAAAGTCCAAAATTGCATTCTCCAACTGGAAGAAAGGGTCACCTGGGGATATTCCTCTCGGGAATAGTAGGATTAAGCTAGTAGATCATATAACCTACCTCGGTCTTCCCATTGGTCCGTCAATAATGCACACGCGACAACTATCAGCTGCTCACGTTGGACATAGAGTTGGGTTACCATATGCTTCTTTTATAACGAGTAAGCTACGCTTCAACCGCCATCTTCGTTCGAAACTTTTCAACTATGTCGCTCTACCACATATAGCCGTTTTGAAAAATGCTCATAAAATCTGACAAGCCAAAAATTCGTTCAGTTTTTATCCGGTTCGAAAAATATTTTTTACGTTTTCCCCTTTGGACCCACAACTCTTATCTAGTAAGAAAATTCAGTATTGCTGACCCCTTTGTAGCTGTGGAAAAATCAAATTCGTGCTTATAATTCCAGTTTGACGAAGTTGAATCATCTTAGGTCGTCAGTACTGGCCCAGTAGTTAAGATGTATTTGTTTTTTTTAAGTGTTTGTTTTCGTGCTTAGTGTGTATTTTCTTTTTTTTAGTTTTTTTTTTCATTCGTTTATTCCTCGTCTTTTCCTTTCTTTGTATCTCGCCTCTTCCTTTCTTTTCCAATAAATAATAATAATAACTGTCCAAATGGCCTTCTTTCTCTTTGTTTCTGCGGAACAGACTAAACTTAATCCGGCCGACTACAAGCTAAGCTTCTTGGGCCAGATAACCGTTTCCTGTTTTTAATAGTGTTTTAGCACGAATAAAATGATTGATGATTGATTTTGTTCCCAAGTCTTTGTAACACTGTTTATTTATGTCGAATATTATTTTTAGGAATCACTTCTTTCAAATATATCTAGTCAGAGAACGATGAGTTGGAACCAAACCGATGTATCTCCATCACGGTCATATGAATACAGCAACCTATCGCCTGTTTCTGAAGCCATTGGTGGCTACATTCAAGGCGAAGGGCTTGACGTTCCTCTTGTTTGTATGATTTGTGAAGACAGGGCTACTGGTTTGCATTATGGCATCATTACTTGTGAAGGGTAAGCATTTAAGCAATATCATTATTTGTTTAGTATACCAGCAACCAGGTGAAGGGAAGGCGTGAATCATAGATATTCTTCAATTTCAGTAAAACTTTGCTATGTTCCATTGCAAGAAAATATTGCGAAACTGCCACTTTTATGCTTTGGCCTGGATTTACTAGTTTTTAGTCAAGAAAAAGCTTACCCTCTAGAAATATAACCTGATACCTAATTTATAAAAGTTTTATCCGAGCGTACACACTAACCCTGCAAATACATAATGAGGGCATAATACATAATGAGACCATAATGAGGGAATCCTATAGTTATTGTATGTACGATGTGTTTACAAAATGTAAAAAATGCATGAACTATGTGTGTTTGGTCTCAACAAAGCTTGTTTGAAATTTCAACCTTCTTGACCTTGGGGACATTCACGGATTCTAACTCATTTCCCCAGAGGGTCTGTGCAGACACCTACGTCAAGGAGTGTGTGCAAAAGTCATGGCGTAAGGTGTCTATCTTAAACCCCCCTCCCCCATCCATGAGGACATAGTTTGTGGCTTGAATTCTTCTGATTGCTACATTATTCTTTGTAAGTGGCGAATGTTAGAAATTTATCACTCAACAAATGTGACCTTTCATTTCAAATTAATTCCACCAATATATTATTGATAAGAAGTGCAATTGTCTTCTCTATTTGTTTTCTTATCTTTGAACTAACCTTGGCATTGAAAAATTGGATGATTTGGTCTTATAAAATATTATCCAAGATTTCTTATGACTACTTACGAAAAGAACTGGGAAAATCATAAATATTTTTGATGTGATAATGGTAATAAGTATTTTAAGGGTAGCAAATTGCAATTTTCTATCACCGTTGAATTTTGTAAAATTGTCATTTTCTCTACCTGGTGGCAGCTCATTAATTGGACCCGTGCCCTTAAACTCTGGGGCACTACGGTTCAAACCATCATGTTCGGAGGCCTTCTCCTTCGAGGGGTTGTGGTTCTTGAGGTATATACGGTTAAGAAACTTACATGTTCTTTTTATTTGCGTTTTGTTGCTGGGTCTATGGAGTACCTTAACGCTTGAGTCGATTCACTCCAGAATTTTATTTTCTACTTCGTTCTATAATAATACGAGGCTGAGTCTTTAATCAAATTACACTTAACAGGATTTAATGTATGTTTTCCGTCACTCTGTTTATCTCAATGTTCTTATGGATAATTTTTTTTAATTTCAATGATTCTCTAAAGCTTTGTAGCAATCCAATACAATCGAGAATTTTACTTTTCGCTGATAAGGTGAGGTCGGAAAGTTTGGGCTTTTACTAGTATATATGTTACCGTGCATGTCCGCAAATTGGTGAATGTCAACATTCACCGGTGAATGCCTAAAATACATTTTTTTCTCCTTGAACTAGTCAGCGTTGCCAATCCACTTTTGAATTTAATGCAAGGTGTTAGAATTTATTAAGTTTGGAATCTAACGTCACCTAAGCTAACATAGTGTAGCCTAACCTAACTTTTACTATCATAGCTTGCATCAGACTAAAACGGCTGACTCGTGAAGCTAATTGGATCAAAGGAGAGAAAAAGAAATTTCAAATATTCACCGATGAATGTCGACATTAACGATATTTCGGACATTCACGGTAACATATATATTTTTCACTGTCTTGATCAGCCTACAGATTTTTGTTATTATATATTTCAATTTGTTTTAACTATAAATGGAGAGTCAGTTTGATATAATAAGTGATTCAGTTTTATTTTATATTTTAGTTGCAAAGGGTTTTTCAAGAGGACAGTACAAAACAAAAGGATATACACATGTGTCGCGGATGGGAAATGCGAAATTACAAAAGCACAGAGAAACAGATGTCAGTACTGTCGCTTTCAAAAGTGTTTAAAACAAGGGATGGTATTAGCTGGTAAGTCTATTGAAATAAGTACGAAATATTCTTTTATAAAAACAAAAGAGTTCTGTCATTAATTGCGGCCTGAATTTTTCGAAGTTCAGACACTGACAATTGTCATTCAGTGACAAACAACATGTCAGTAATTTAAGTTTTCAGTAACATCTCGTTACAGGACATAATTTCCATTTAGGCCCATAGGAATTAGACGATAGTTCTTAGTAAATATGAATTTTATACCTTCTCTACTGGGCAATTAATTTGTACTGGGCAATTAATCAACTTGCCCGTAGTTTTTCGACGATAGTTGTAAATAAGTGTATACTTCATGTCATGTGTAATATGTGTACTGGGCATTTAATCAAACTGCCCAAGGGAATTATACGATAGTTCTTAATAAATGTTTGAACTTTATGCCATGTGTACTGGGCAATTAATCAAATTAAGCATAGGAATTAGACGGTAGTTCTACATAAATGTGTTCTTTATGCACTGCATGCTGGGCAATTAATCAATGTGTTGTAAGAATGCGAGGATAGTTCTTAAAAAATGGGCACTTTATGCATTGCTTATTGGGCAATTAATCAAATTGCCTATAGGAATTATACGATAAATCTTAATAAATGTGTACTTTATACCCTGCGTACTGGGCAATCAATCAATTTGTCGTAGGAATGTGACGATAGTTCTTAATAAATGAATACTTTATGCACTGCGTACTGGGCAATTAATCAAATTGCCCATAGAAATTAGACGATAAATCTTAATAAATGTGCACTTTATGCCCATGGTACTGGGCAATTAATCAAATTGCCCGTAGACGATAACTGTCAATAAATGTGCCCTCTTATCAAATTTTAGGTTACAGGAAAAACTTTTAATGCAGTCGGACTATATTAAGTAGTGTAACTATATTAAGTAGTATATTAAGTAGTGTATTAGTCGATTAGACAATCATAGATGAAGGAATTACTCTTTGTTGGTGGGGATTGCCCCGAAAGGGCAAAGGCATACACAATCTGGGGTTTGGGGGCTTAACATTCACGTTCAAAAGAAAAATAACTGTAGCAAAAAAACAGGAATCCTCTTTAGAAGAAAGAATCGCTTGATAAAAAAGCTAGACACCAAAATTATTGTTACGATGCCTTTTTGAATTACTCAAAATTTAGTATCGTAAAAAATTAGAAATAATTACAATAATACAAAAGGAATTTTCAGCCTTTTGAAAACTGATTTTGTCTATTTTTTATATCTTTAAAATGTAATTTTCTTTTTTACAATAATGAAATAAAACAAATAGAATTTTAAAGGCTCAGACTCTCGGCATTCTTAAAAGAGTTTAATACACAAACACGCATTGGGTTGTGTAGTATAAAAAAAGCTGACCAAACTTACAGAATATTGAATTTGGGTCTTGAAGCGTAATTTGTTCTCAGCTCTTATCCCTCTTCCCTCCCCTAGGAAAAAGTCATCTGATGCTCCTCTAGAACTACGTCGCGAAAACGTATTCTCAGGGGGGGGATTTGTTCTATGTTCATCCCCACTGACGTTTTCCCTGTAATCAATTCAGGGGGTTGTTATGCCCCCATACAGTCAGATGCGCCGCAAGGCAAAATATGTTATTTTAAATATATGTCCTTAGGATTCCCAGTGTGACTCTGTTACTGTCAATCCCAGTGTACCCAATTCTTCAGTTTGGGACGGGGGTCAGTGGCGTGACTCTGTAAGCTTAGCCAAAGTCGACCCAGCTCTAAATGGGTACCTGGAGAAATCTGGGGAAGGTATACAGGAAGGGTGTGCGAAAGCACAGGATGGCTGGCCCCCAACCCCCCATTGTACTTCCTGGCTGAAGGGCCAAGAAACGGAGATCAGCACCGCCGGTAGGGACTGTAAAGTCTAATGCCGTATCCTTTACCTTTTTTTTATCCTTAGGATTAGCTAAACGGAAAGCAGGACGTCCGCGGTTGGGGTGGGAGGATGTTATAAAGAAAGATTTAAAGGAAATGGGAACTTCCTAGGAGGGTGTAAAGAGTAGTTTCCCCCCAATAATTTTGAGAAAAAATATTATACAGACCATGCCCCTTGACTATCCGGATATGAACCCCTCTTATCCCCAACCCCCCACCCCCAATAAAAATTCTGGAGATTCCCCACTGTCAACTACTGTGTTAGCCCCCGGTTATTTTGCTACAATGATTTTTCAGTAGTAATATAAGTAATTTAAGGCCCCCTGCTTTTATAAGCTGATTTTTCTCTTGCTATCCTTATTATTTACTGTATTTTTCAGCTGTAAGAGAAGATAGAATGCCAGGTGGCCGGAATTCTGGTGCGGTATACAACCTCTACAAAGTAAAGTACAAAAAACACAAAAAATCCAAGGGCAGTGAAAATCAGTCCGTTTCACCCGAGGTACCATGTCGTCCTATCATTTCTCCGGCAGCCATGTCTCAGTTGGCATCTGGCCAGATTCTCAAGACTGCCCTCACAAATCCATCTGAGGTAAGCTTTTCAATAAACTGAAGGTCATTTTAACCTGTGACCTTGCTTCTATAAAAGTAAAAGTCATCTGGTTCAGTTTGATACTGTTCTCTTTGAGAGAGAGGGAGGGTTGAAGAATTAATTCTTTGAATGGTTTCTTAAGTAAAATCTGTTGAGGTTTCTATACCACAGAAATTTTATTAGAGAATTTGATTTTTATGTAAGGTTAAGAGGGAAAGGAAGGCTAAATGAGCAGTTGCAATAATGCAGTCGAAGATTTCCATCAGATTTCAACAAGATTCCTCTAACCTATGCTCTTTGCAGGACCTTTTTTCTACAACCAGGTCGTAAGGAAATATTCAAGAGAAATTGGAATTTCTTGGGAGGGTGTAGGGAGGGAAGCTTTGCATAGATTGAGATAGAGGAGTGTGCGTAGCTGTGTTGACCTCAGGGGGCTGCAGTGAGTTGTTATTAGTAGTAGTAAGCTCTTTCCACGCTGCTTGAATTTTTAAGAGGCTGTATGTTATTCCTTATCTAAATAACCAAACCCTTTTCTTTATTTCTATATTGTAATATCCTTTTTTTTTATTTTTGTAGCTTAAGATCAATAATATAGTAGTATATCTATCTTATGTCTATTCTTTTCTTTTCTGTTAATTCCATTTTTATTTAGTCAAAAGGCTAGACATTTCTATTAATGAAAACGTGAAGCAAATTTGGGCGACAAGCTTGCTACTTGTCCCTGTAAAAAACACTCAGCAACTGAAGCGTCGACTCGACGCCCTATGCGTCAGCAATGGCTCAGGTCGAGAATGTAATAGGTACCCAACTCGAATTCGAGCTCAGTTTGAGTTGAACAAAGTTCAAACTACTGGGTATGTCATCCCGTAGATGCTCTCGGGTCATGATTTCTCTCGAAACTTGATTTTGAATCGATCTTTCTGAAACCTGAAAATCATTAATATTTTTCGGATCTCGTTTAGTCTCTTTGTATCTTTACTTGAAGTGCAGATTATGTTTTTTCGCTTCTTCCACTCCGTGGTTAAACCAGAAAGTATTAAAAAAGAAAAGAAACCTTGGAGTTGTGCAGCCGAAAAAAAAGATAAAAAAAAGAACCAGTGGAGTAAATTGTATTGATTATGTTCATAATTGCTACAAATACGTTCCTAGACACACTGGCTATAAAAAATTAAACAAAAGAAACAAAAATCAAGAAATAAACAAAACCAAACTAGGGTAAATTTCAGCCAGTGAATAAAACGAAAAGAAAACAGAAGTTGGCAAAGACTTCTACAAGCAATCCTCAGTGGAAAAGAAAGACTGACCCAAAGAGGGTGGAAACTCTCGCTAGTGTTGACAAAAAAGAAACTATTAACGTCATCTAGAGTTTACCGACATTTGGTATTTTTTCAAGCGTTGTAATCGTTTTTTGTCAGGAAATAGGATCGGGTATTTATTACTACTCTAGTTTTACCAATTACACTAATTAAATTAATTATTCTTATTGCTACACTTTAAAAATGACAAGTGTGCCAAACACTAGATGGCATTGATAGTTTTTTTTTGTCGGCGCTAGCACCAGTTCCTACTCTTATAAGATTCCCATGCTTTTTGAACTTACCTCTGAAGTAGCCTGATTAGTAATTCCTTCAGATCTATTTACTTCAAAATGTTGCACTGAAGACAGCTTAGCAGAAGTCCTTGGTGAAATATCACTTTATCCTTTCGTCCTATTCACTAGTTAAAAATCACCCTTATTTGGTTTTGTTATTTCATAATTTTTTCCTTGTTCGTTTTTGTTGTCGCACATATCATAATTATTCATCACTTTTATTGTTTTTAAGTTTAATATATATTTATTTCCTTAGATATTGGCATTAAGGAAGAGGCTTGAATCCAACGTTTCTTCAACTGTCGACAATTGTTTAAGCTACGGTACTGCTGAGCACATGATTCAAAACTTGATTCGCTGCGACGAGTTTGAAGATATCGCAACCCTTAAGGTACAAAATAACCTGCAGTTCTCCTTTTAACTCGTTTCTTCAACTCATCAAGCTTTTTTAACTTAGATCAATTTGATATATACGTTATTCAAAGACCAATCCGTTTTGCATCCCCTCTTATCTTTACATTCATAGATTCTCGAAAAAATCTACTTTTTAGTCTCTTTTGAGAACGAGCTTTTAATTTATTGTTTTAAGTAATCACTTCTTGATTTCCGCCATCCTTTTTAGTGATGAAGCTATTGAAGAAGTCCTGGGGGCTCTGGACTATCTTGCAACTCGGAATATTAATCAGCATCTTAATTAAATAATTAGTCAAATTATGTTATTGGGAAGTCCTGGGGGTTTTGGACTATCTAGCAACTCGGAATATTAATCAGTATGTTTACATTTTATTTCGGAGGCTCAAATTGATGTTTGTGGCTAATACCCAACCCTGTTTCCAAAAACCATAATTTTTTTTTCACTTCTTTGAAATATTTTCAAAACTTTAACCTCTTGCGCACTCATTGCGCACTTTTAAGCCTTTTTAAAAAGTTAAAAAAATTGAGTTTTCTTAATTTTTTGCAATTTGACATGTTTTTTTTTGTGAACAAGGTATGAGAGATGGCTTTTAAAAGAGAGAGAGCTTTTTTTTCGTTAAATTAATGATTAATAATTAATGATTAATAGTCAAAATACTGCAGCCATCTTTTATCAGAAGCCCTGCTGCCTACCCCTGGCAGTTACTGTAATGCTTATTTTATAGCAGTTTGCAAATAAATTAGTCTGTCAGTTAAAATGCTGTTTGTTAATTTCAAAGATTTTCTGGGTATAAGACCTCTCCCCTCCCCAAAGCTTTTACTTGTGAGTTTACTAGCTGATTTCAAATACTTCTGTTCTTCCGACAAAAAAATAGTTTTGTTACTAAAATCCAAACCAATCATTTGATTCTACACCAAATGGTGTACATCAAAACAGTTTTGTTACTAAAATCCAAACCAATCATGGGGGAATCAATACCTTGCTAGGGTTGTAACTTACTTGCTCCCACCAAGTGAAAGTAAAAAAAAATAATTCTTCCAAGATTTTTATGTTTTCATCGGAAAGCAAGATTATTTGGCCTACTTCAAGTCGGTCTGATTCATTTTAACACCGAGTCGTCGAATTTATGGAATAACGAGGTTTACATGCTATCCTCAAATCGTCAGTAATTATGAAATAATGTTTACGAAATAACAAAATAATATCGAAATAATGAAATGAAATTGAATTTTCGAAATAGAGAGGTTCACTTTCAATTTAGTGTGATTTATTTTAACACTGAGCCGACGAATATACGAAAGTGCGAAATCTACTCATTAACGTCAAATTGGCAATAATTTCAAAATAACGTTAACAAAATAGTATTGAAATAATGAAATAGCGTTGAATTACTGAAATAAAGAGCTCCACTTTCAAGTCAGTCGAATTCAGTTTAGCACTGAACCGTAATTTCCAAAATAACGAAGCTCACTCGTCAACTTCGGGTTGTCAACCATTTTGAAATAACGTTAACAAAATAGTGTCGAAATAATGAAATAGCGTTGAAATACTGAAATAAAGAGCTCCAGTGTCAAGTCAGTCGAATTCAGTTTAGAACTGAACCGTAATTTCCAAAATAACGAAGCTCACTCGTCAACTTCAAATTGCCAACAACCAACAACGTTATTTCAACTATTTTGAAATAACGTTAACAAAATACCGTCGAAAAAATGAAATAGTGTTGAAGAACTGAAATAAAGAGCTCCACTTTCAAGTCAGTCGAATTCAGTTTAGAACTGAACTTTAATTTCCAAAATAATGAAGCTCACTCGTCAGCTTCAAATTGCCAACAATTTTGAAATAACGTTTATAAAGTAAAAAAAAACAACTTCCGACATAACGAAATAATGATGTATTGTTGGAAGAAAGAAGTTCACTTTCAGTTCGGTGTGGTGTATTTTAACATTGAGTCGTTAGATTTGCAAAAACGAGGCCTAATCAGGGTCAAATTGTCAGTAATTTAAAAGTAATGTTAACGAAACAACACCGAAATAATGAAAATGTTGAATCGTTGAAATAAATAACAATAATAATAATTTATTTGTGCCCTCTATACATACAAAAGATGTACACAGAGGAGTATGAAAAGAAAACTGAAAATATAAAAATTACACTTCTAATGAAAATAAGTAGATCATAGTTTTTTTTTTTGTTTTTTTTTGCACGTAACTCAAAAACGACTCAACATGACCCATAAATGATAAATCAAAAGTAATGTTAACGAAACAACACCGAAATAATGAAAAAATATTGAATCGTTAAAATAAGGAGCTCTTCAAGTTAGCATGGTGTACTTAATACCAAAAAATTACGTTTTTTAATTTACGTTTTTTAATCTATTTTCCAGAACTTAAACGAGCTCTTAGATCACAGAGCTGATTTATCTTCCAAATTGTGTCAAGTTGGTGACTCTGTGGTATATAAACTAGTACAATGGACCAAAAGACTGCCTTTCTATTCTGAGCTACCTGTTGAAGTCCATACGAGGCTACTGACTCACAAATGGCATGAGCTGCTGGTTCTTACTACATCCGCCTATAAGGCTATCACGGGACCTAGAAGCATGGCTAATGATTTTTCTGAAGCTAACCTCCTGGAACAAGTGAGTTTGAAAATTTACTATTCTTTTTTTTCAATAAGTATTAAAAGCTGCAATTTTTTCCTAATGCTCTATATTTTTGATTAGCTGTTAAATGTAAAATGGCAATTTTACGAAAAGTATAAAAAAAATATTTTAAAAAAGTATAAAAAAAATTCTGTGTCTTATTTCTCTTGTATAGCGTAGTACTTCAATATAGGTTGATATATTAATATAAGATATAACATTACTATAATACAAGTTACTATGTTAATATAAAACTAGAAAAAAAATATTTTGACAGATTTATTTATTTAGCTTTAGTAGTAATTACGCCGCAACTAAGATGGCTGTTAAATGTTTTCATAGTCTCAATTATTTTTGTATACAAATTTATTATTGTTATAAAAAAAACAAACAAAAAACTTATGAACTACAAACCAACAATATGCAAAAATGAGGTCGTTAGTTAAGCTTTCTGATGTATGGTAACCATTTTATTTCATTTTGTTTTTATACCCACTGTTCGATAACAAACAAATTTTGTTTTTCTTTATTATTTCGATCAATAAGTGTTGCATACCTGTGATCTAATTTAGTGAATCACGTTATTCCTTATGTAAGTTAAATTTCACCCGATTGGTTCTGCTGTGTGAAATATTTCACCAATAAGAACAAAATATGTGTTTTTTGACCCCAAAGTCAAATGTACCATGAGAAAAATGAGCGTGCTTGTCCCAAAAGACATTAAAGGTCACATTTAGATAGGTTGTATATAGTTCATGTATATAGCCTATTGACTAAATAGATCACTGAGTTCAATATACTACGCTTGTTGCTGTAGATTTAGTATTTTAAATAAAACAGTAGGAACAAGACAAATGATCAAATTACTTGATATATTTAAAGACTAATCAGAAGTTGTTATTTTCTTGATTTAAAGGTATGTTTTCTTGTAGCAAGTAAATATCAATCTTGGCCTTCTTCAGTCAAGCTTATCCGCAATGATGGCCCGACCACTAAGTCTAGAGCAGCTGAAACATGATGTAGGAAACATGGTTGAGCGTCTGACTTATGTAACAATGCTAATGCAGCGTTGCCAAATTAGTATGGAGGAATATGTTTGCCTTAAAGTTATTGCCATGCTCTCACAACGTGAGTGTTATTTATGTGTTTTTCTTTAAGTGTACTAAATTGATTTTTGTCAACTGGAGATGGACCCAGGTCAGCATAGTCTTCGATTTTGTGAAAAGGGCGGAGGGCTATAGGACTTATATAGAGGATGGGGTCAAAAACGAGAACAGTTTCATTTTTCTGCCAGGAAGGTTTATTTGGGCTTTCGTTTGGCCGATAATAAAGGAAAGAAAGCAAATATACTAATTCACAAAAAGTCGATTTTTTCACTGATGGTTTATAAAAGAAAGGGAAAATAGATTGGCCACAGGCCAAATCATTATTGTGATTATTCACAGAGCCTTTTTTTCATTGGACCATGTGCTTATCGTTTGTCAGGGGGTGCCGATTGGGGGAGAGGAGAAATACTGGGGCAATTGCCCCCTCTTCCGATTTTGAAAAATACCTTTTTTTAATATTTTCCGTTGAAAAATAAATTTTGAAAAAATATGCTTTTTTTGTATCTTCATAGAATAAAATTAAAAAAAAAACATTACTGCATTCTCCCCTCTGAATTTGCTTGAACTGGTTCACCTGCCTGCACCGTGACACCATGAGTACCATAACACATTGTCTTTCTGCTTAACATTTTTGGCAACTCACCACAAAGTTTTAAAATTGACCGTACATTTCTAATGGAATGTTAAGACTTTCTCCGAAACTCTATGTAGACGCACAGAGTACTTTGACAGTCACTTTGACAATTTTCCAATGTACTTGACAATTGACAATTTTCCATTTCCCATTGACAATTTGACAATCTTCCAATGTACATAGGTCTTCTAATGTACTTGAAAATACTTATAAGATAGCTGAATTCGGTTTTGAAAGATTACGATCTCAACAAAAATTTATTGGACAAATGATACATTTTTTATGGATGCCATTTGGAAAGATGGCAACTGGGATGCCATCTTTCACAAGTTGGATTCGAGTAAATTCCAATTTATGTTCACAGAGTAGATAAGGTGAAAAATGAAAATTTCCAAATTTGGCGTTTCCAAAATTGAAATGCCAAAAAATTGGCGTTTCAAAAAACCAATTTCCAAATTTCCAAATTCCAAATTCTTTCCAAATTCCAAAATTTCCAAATAAAAAGAGGGGGACTAATAAACGTTGAAGAAAGAAAATCATTGCTTATATTTCTAGATAATTTTATTTGGAAGAGACTTATCATGCCAAACCAACTTGGTCTATGATTACCAGTCTTCAGTCTTCATTATCAGTCTTCAGTCTAGTATTTGATCACCTTTTGGTTCTATGAGACGCTAGATGGTTGTGAAATTTCTTGAAATAGGAAACATTCAACCTCAAGTTTGATAAAAAAAAATGATTTTTTATAGGAAATCTAAGGGTTCAGATTTTAACTTTCAGGTCGTTTTTTATTTTTATTTTTTTAATCTTAAAGCTCAGTCTGTTTTGAAGAGTGGTCTCAGAATTGTGATGAGAATATCATCAAATTTTTCTGCTCAAGAGCTTATATAAAAATGTCTAATCGATTCTGAGAATTGTCTGAAAGAAGTGGAATAAATTGAATAAACTGTTTCTTAATTATAATAAAGGTATATAACGGAGACAAAAGAAAAGATAGTGAAAGAAAAATACTTTAAAATTTCAAAAATAATTTTCATTTCCCCAAAATAGGATACAACCAAATTAGTAGGTAACAATTTTGTTAAGTTATTACAAAGAAGATGGGGGAATATAAATGAACTTCTATCAGAGGTGTGGCAGTTTTATGTTGCGATAGTGCTGCTTGATAATAAAGTACTTCTTCTCAGGTAAATGAGTCCAGCAACCAAAAAGTAAAGCTTTTTAAGGAAAAATCTTTTAAGGTAGTGTAGCTGCCGCCAGTGGGCATAAATATAATTTCGAGTAAAAATAAAAGTTGTCTAACTGACAGCAAGTCAAGATTCAAAAGAATTACACTATACAAATGAATTACAAAAGAATTATTCAAAAGAATTGCATCATTAATCAGTGAATTTGTTGTATTGACTCGGTTGTTTAGTTGATGATCGGTTTTTTTTTTATCTGACAAGTATCTGAAACTGTGAGTCTATGTCTGTGTTTTTCCGTTTTTTTATTTGACAAGTTTTATCTGACTGTAATACCTGACGTAAAGCGCTAATTTGGTGCCACGCGCTGTGAAAGTCGTTTGTAAAATAAAAGTCTCTTTCTCTCTCTCTGTCTCTCTGTCTCTCTCTCTCTCTCTCTCTCTCTCTCTCTCTCTCTCTCTCTCTCTCTCTCTCTCTCTCTCTCTCTCTCTCTCTCTCTCTCTCTCTCTCTCTCTCTCTATCTCTCTATCTCTCTATCTCTCTCTCCTCACTCACTGTAACCCTCTAAAGCTGATTGAAATTTAATATTTGGCTAGCAAAGAAAATTTAGCATTCCGTGTAGGGAACACGTCGATAAGGTAGTGTCAGGGACAATGAAACATATTAGTAGTAGGTCTACTTATCCTATCATTCTTGTCAAGCATTCTTCTACTAAGGTTTTTAAGGTTTTAGGTTATTAAGGGCATTTAAGGTTTTTATGGATGGGTTGGTTGTATAAACATTAAAGGAGGCTCGTTTGGCTGAAAATTGGAATTTATAGTTCCTTTTTAAGAGTCAAAAGTGATGGAGGGCAGCTAGCCCCCTCCCCCACCCCGACTACCCCTCTTCACCAAACGAGTCTGATTAAAACTGTGAGATAGTGATTTTGCTCAGAATAGTCCAAACAACATATAACAATGTCTCTAGGGTTGACAAAAACACCAGTGCCCTGGGGATAGGGAGAAACTGCCTTTGGAATGATGAAGGGTGCCATAGGGTGCCGTGTGCCGTGTTTATTCTTCTACTATAACTTACTTTTTTTCAGCAAAGAATAATCCAGTAATTCCGTCAGTGGAGGCAATACTGTCAAAGTATAAAGAGTGTCTTCGGATATTTGTGGAGCGGAATCACCCTGATCAACCCAACCGATACTCACAGCTGCTTATGCAGTTATTCGAGGTAAGTTAGTTGATTTATTTCTATTACATTATTTAGAAACCATTATTAGATATGCAAATATATTGATAGTTTATTAAATATGAAATATATGTTAATGTTTGTATATAATAAGAATTGTTACTAAATTTCTTCAAATTTACTTTAAACTAGCCAGAACCACTTGCGGTTCTTTTAGATTTTTGTCGCCTTCGTTTAGTTGTTCAGTCTTTCAGCTCTTGTAGATAGCCAAAATAGCCTTTCAGCCAAAAATATTATTTTTCGTCATATTTTTAAGCTTTGGTATCTCCTAGGTAGATACTGACATCTAATAAAATTTCAACTCGATCAGGAACAATGTGCACCAAACCTGAAGACCTGTTCCCCTCTGCCTGGTTTGCATCATCCAGTTTTTCTTCCAATAGACCTATAACTAAAAGTCCCAGATATCTAATCGAAAGAAGCCAACTTCATGAAATTAAAAAGATTTTAAAAATGTTGTTCGTGAAAAAATAATCTGCGAACAAAATTCTTAAAAGGGAAGAGAGTTGCCTCTTCCTTCAGACGAAAAAATTCCCAATTTCCCAATAGATATAGATGTATGATCTTTAAGGTAGAACAAGCACAAAAGTTCAAGGTGTAAAATTAATAGAACTGTGAAGCTTCAGGTGACCTGTACATCCTCCCTATCTTTGAAGACCCAAATACAAAAAAAGGTAAAACATTTCGTATACCACTTTTCTTGCCAAAACACATTGGTACTTGATGCCAAAAACTATGTAAAAACTATTTAGTAAGTAAATCCCACTCCCCCCCCCCCAAATTGCTGCCACTGACAAGACTAGCACTTATCAAACACTAACGATTAAACACTGACGCATAATAAGGCACAACTGGATCTGAAAAGTGTTTTCTGTGCTCGGTAGACCAACTTAATCTGTCTTTGGTATTGACGTTGTGTTTACTCATTTCGTCATAAGTGGTGGTAATATGTTTCTACGTTTATCACTGTTGAGAAGAAACTAGTAAATTTGCAGATGAGAATAATTCAACACTCGTAAATGGGTGGTAGTTATAAGGTGGATAATGGTGATTCATAGCCCATATATAACCTTCATAGTTTATATATAATGGTGATTCATAGCCCATATATAAGCGTACAGACACTTATACAGTTCTTTTCTGTAAGAACTCAAGTTGGTCGCTTAAGTAACCTGTGTTATTGACCTGAGGGCCCTCTATAAGAAAATCTTATTGTAAAATCAGTGGGATGTATTTGAGATACGTTATTTTCAAGTGTGGCACTACCACATTTTCGTCAGTGTTGTCATATTTAATGTAAAAACAAACAAGCCAAAAATTAGTCAGATTTGACGACACCTTTTTGTTGTTAAAATTCAAATTTTAACAATCTAGATTGTCACAGAGAAGTACATACTCAACGGAAAGCTACACCTGCTTAAGTTTTTTTTGTGCCATGTTTTTTGGCCTCCCTTTATTGCTCTAAAAATTGAATTCTCTTTATTTTCCGGATAAATACAGCTATTTAATATTCCGCTTAATCAATCCAAACATTATATAGAATGTATGTGAAAGTGTAAATGTAGCTTTCATAGGAGAGCTATATTTTCTGAAACTGTTGGTGCCATACATCTCCTGAAAGAACTATGGATGTAACTTAAATAATACCAATTCATAATCCGTACCAGCGTCACAGTGAAATACCCTGTTTATTTGTTATTATAATTTTCTTTTTTTATGAATAATATTTTTATTCATATATTGGTCTTAATTCATTATTTTTATTCATTCATATATAATTTTATATCATATATTTTTATTCATATATATTTTATAATATATTATATAATATTTATATAATATTTTTTTTTCTAGGTTCAGTCTGCTGCTTCGCTGCTCTTGGAGAGTAAAATGTTTTATGTTCCATTTCTTCTAAATATATCTGTAAGGCGGATATGAACAGGATATGATATTGTGTGATAAATAAATCCCACCAAGAACGATTTTAGTGAAGAGTAAAGCTGTTTGAAGTGTGATATTGAATAAGAAACGTATTGCCATCAAGATTACATGGATTCCAGAACTCAGATCCATGAAGTTGTGCTGCTTCCCTAGGACGCAGCTTTCCTGTCTTTTGCTAGAGATGCTTTTCAGCCTCCTTGTCCCTCAGAGAGGGTGAAATTGGCAGAAGTTCTCACTCAGATCAATTTTGTTAAGATTACCTTTAGTAAAGTGAGACTTATTACCATCTTCTTATAAAGGCGGATCTGAAAACCTGAGCAACAAAATTGTCTTAAAGTACAGAAGGCTTTTTCCTGTGCATCGTCTGCGACAGTTTCCTGTGTCCTTGTTTCTGAGACAAGGAAAAATTGGCGAAAGTTCCCACTTAGAAAGATTTGGTGCAAATTAACTTTAGTGAATAAAGATTTTACCATCTGTTCATTAAATGTTACACGAGTTCTGAAAACCTGATCAGTAAAGTTAAGCTGCGTCTAGATACAAGATTAATGCAAGAAAAGAATCACTGTCAAGTGTTATGCCTTATAATCACGAATGTTGAAAGCCAATTTTAAGTCGAAATGGCTGTCAAGTGGAACAAAGACTATAAACACTTAATGCCAACAGACATTAAAACTTATCCAGAATTAGTAATCTGACCCATGAAGTTATGCTACATTCAGACACAGGGAAAATTGATAAAGTAACGATATCTGTCATGCTTTTTGAATTTTTTACCACTTTCACAAATTGTTTCTGATTGAAAGCCAAATTAGCTTTCCTGTATGTCTGAATGCACCCTACATTGATAAGAATAGTTATGCACTGCCATCTGTTTAAAGTCAAATTGAATATTTTTTTTAATTGTAGCTGCGAAAGTCTGTCTGTGATTTCCTTTTTTCTTTTTTTTCCCAGCTGATGGAAGTGTTTAACGAAAATCTTATTTATGCATATTAATTCTCTTGAAAGTTCGTAAAGATGTTGAAAAATTGTCAAACTATTTTCGAAATTACAGCTTAAATTCTATTTTTTTCTAGAAGTCGTTTCTAATATTTTAAACTTATTGCTGCTTAAATCTGTACGGTTTTCTCTTATTTTTATCTTCAGCTATTGAAGATGATTTAAAGAATTGTATTTGTGCATATTTTCTCGAGATTTTTTCGTAAAGAAGTTATAAAATTGTCAAATTATTTTTAAAATTATAGCTTAAATTCTAGTTTTGTTTTGTTATTTTTGGAGTTTTAGATTATACAAGCGTAAAGAGGTACAATGGGTTAGGTTAAATTTTTATACAGATTATATTTTCGGAAAAGCTCGTATTGCCAAGTTATATGTATTTATTGAATGTATTTATAAAAACGGTATATTTACGGTTGTTAGATATATATTTGTCATGAGTTTAGTATAATTACTCGAAATTTATCTGTTTTTAATCTAAGGTACCTTTCCAGTGCAATTGTCACTACATGAATTTTTTGGCCAATAAAATTTTGAAAAAAATGGTTTTTTTTTGTCTTTCTTGTGCATCATAGAATAATATTTATAGATAATTCTGCGAAGATAGGCGCAAAACGGGTAGAATAGCGTCGTAAAATCACTCTAGTTTTTATATTTGTTTATTTATTTGTACTACTTTTATGTGTTCCTTTTGTTCCTTTTTATATTCATATTGGTGTCGATTTCATTCGAGAGTTCCCCCTCAACCCAACGAGCTAATTGCTCTTTCTTTGGAGAATTTATTTTGATGTGTTATTTTGTTTTGTCAATAAGATTTAAGTTTTAAGACAGGGCTATCATTGGAATGAAACTACTGATCGCTCAAAATCAGTAGACTGGAGAAATAATCATTAAAACAAAACCAAGACGGAATCAGATTCGGTATATTGAAAATATGTGGGGTTGGAGTCGGAGTTTTAGTAAGTTTTTGATGGACGGAGACGGAGTCAGATTTGGTATATTGAAAATGTTTGGAGTCGAAGTTTTAGTAAGTTTTTGGTGAATGGAGACGGAGTCAGAGTCAGTATATTGAAAATGACTAGAGTTAGAGTCGGAGTTTTAGTAAGTTTTTGCTGAATGGAGACGGAGTCAGAGTCAGTATATTTAAAATGTCTAAAGTTGGAGTCGGTGTTTTAGTAAGTTTTTGCTGAATGGAGACGGGAGTCGGAGTAAGTATATTAAAAATGTCTAGAGTTGGAGTCGGAGTTTTAGTAAGTTGTTGCTGAATGGAGACGGAGTCAGAGTCAGTATATTTAAAATGTCTAAAGTTGGAGTCGGTGTTTTAGTCAGTTTTTGCTGAATGGAGACGGGAGTCAGAGTAAGTATATTAAAAATGTCTAGAGTTGGAGTCGGAGTTTTAGTAAGTTGTTGCTGAATGGAGACGGAGTGAGAGTCAGTATATTTAAAATGTCTAAAGTTGGAGTCGGTGTTTTAGTCAGTTTTTGCTGAATGGAGAAGGGAGTCAGAGTAAGTATATTAAAAATGACTAGAGTTAGAGTCGGAGTTTTAGTAAGTTTTTGCTGAATGGAGACGGAGTCAGAGTCAGTATATTTAAAATGTCTAAAGTTGGAGTCGGTGTTTTAGTCAGTTTTTGCTGAATGGAGACGGGAGTCAGAGTAAGTATATTAAAAATGTCTAGAGTTGGAGTCGGAGTTTTAGTAAGTTGTTGCTGAATGGAGACGGAGTCAGAGGCGGTATATTAAAAATGTCTTGAGTCGGAGTAAGTTATAACTTATAAATCTAGTTTAATGAAGCTTTAAAACAGGGCTCTGTAGTCGGAGTTTTATTAAATATTTTCTGAATAGAGTCGGAGTGGAGTCTGAGTCTGCTTTAGTTTATAGATTATGTCAAAACTATTGTTTTCTTTTTCTTTCTTTTTTTTGCACAAATCCCGGCAAAATTCGAAAGATCCTTTCTTCATGTCTTGCACTGTTTCCAAAGATCTTTTTTTTCGACTTCTGAAATTAAAAAGCTCAGTTAGACTAATTATTCAAACTAGACAACAAACATTTTCTTATTTTTGGCTAAAATATTATGAACGACCTTACGATAAAAATGTCACCTTGACAGGAAAAATAATATCAGTAAAACGAATAACAAGTCAGTAGGGTTAGGCACCCTACATGTGGGTCATGTTTCGTCAAAACCCTGGCTGAGCCAAATGTATCTTTGACCTTTGAAGAACCATGGACACTGAAAATAAGTTCGATTTTTTGAAGTGGTTAAGAATATATAAAAAAATACAAAATTTGGGGATTCAATTTTTAATGGAAAGGACCTCCCTATTCAGATATGTAGTTTTGGCTGTAATGGGCTCAAAAATTAAAAGAGAAGAAAAATAAGTAAAAAACCAACAAAAAAGAAGGTAAAGGTGTATTTATCTTTGAGAATCAGCAGGCTGTTAACGTTTGAAGTTTTTCCGAACGAAAAGTGTGGCCGAATGTTAGTAGTTTTGCATATTTACTTTCATTGCTCAACGGGCAACACTGACGAAATTGTGTTACGCCCCTAAAAACCTTGTAATTTCGAAACAAACAAAAGGAAAATCACAGTTTAGAGGTATGAATAGACCTAAGATGGGCAAAAACTTTCATTCTGATGTCCTCAGCAATTTCAAAAGTAATTATTTGATATATGTTGATGGGTCTCCTTTTGTTTTATAGTTAAACTGAAAAACCCCACGCAAAAAGTGGTGAGTCACTCTCTAGATCTTTTAAAACTGTCGTTTCGAAACTATGTTTAAAAAATATATAACGAGATTTGAAAATTTCTAATGAGGTTCTGTCGCCCTAAATAAAAATTTTAGCAAGATGAATGGATTTCAGGAGGTTTCGGGCGTTCAGGTTGTAAGAATAAGTTTTAAATATATTTTAAAGAAATTAAATCCCTTAGACTAGGAATAAACGAAGGTAAAGACGTCATATTGGGTGACGAGAAGATTGATCAATTGAAAAGCTTTACTTACCTAGGTAGTATTGTCACGAAAGATGGTGGATCCAGTGAAGATGTAAAAATAGGTGAAAGGTTCAAAAAGAACTTTTTTCTCAGGTGAAAAAAGTTCGGAAAAATGGGAACATAAGTCTGTAAATCAAGATTAGAACATTGGAAGGTAGGGTAATAGCAGTGGTCAAGTATGGTTCTGAAATATAGGTGCTTTGAAAGGTAGAGGAGGAACTGTTGAATTTTTTTCAGGGGACTTGTCTAAGCATAGTCTTAGGTACCCGTCTGACTGACCTTATGTCAAACAACAAGCCGTACGAAAAATGTGGTCTAATTCTAATTTCTAGAACTATAACGAAAGATAGGTTGAGAAGGCTAGGACACGCTTTACGGGTGAAGGATGACCGGCTAGATTGTAATTTTTGGCCATCCATCTGAGGGTAAAGGTCATCCTAAAACGGGGTGAGAACAGGTTATAAAGAAGGACTTAATGGAAACTGGTACTTTAAGGAGGGATGGGTAGAGGAGGAGCGTGTGTAGCTTTTTTTGCCTAAGGTGACTTGGCGCTTCGGTGAGTTTTTAGTAGTAGTAGCGTTAGTAGAACAGTTTCTAAATACTTCTCCTTCATGCAAAAAAAATCTGATTAGTTGTTTCTTCTATAAAGATCTACTGGTGAACGAAGCAGATGTTTGATGATTTCAGGTGTTTGCAGAAGAAACAGCATATTAGCTTTTGGAAAACAGCGTCAGGTATTTCCCTGGAAATGGTTTTGGATCTCTGCTAACAGATTTTTCTGACACACTTGAGCTAACCCCTTCATAAAAACACTTGCACCCACCTCTGATGGTCCCAGATAGCTGGACCCCTAGGATATATACAAAACTAAAAGAAAGCACTCAAACAATGAAATTCTTACTCTGTAATGTATAGTATGTTTTGATTGATTATGTTATCATCTTTCCCTCTAGGCCTCTATTGGTAGGTACGTAGGTAGGTTTTATTTTTATCCATAATATATATTAAAAAAAAGGACAACACTAATAAATTATTGCAGCAAAAAAAAAGTCCTAAGGACTTGTGCTGCAAATTAATATCATGATTTATATTTTATAAATAAATATGTAAACATAACATCTCATAATTACCCATCTAGCCTATCTTATATATAAAATCCCTCTAGGCCTCCATTGTTATCCACGTTTACAAATAATATTTCATTGGCAAAGGATCTTAATTCCTTTCGCAAGTTTTTTACTGTTTTAAAAAGTAGAGTTAAGAGAAAGAATTCAAATTTTAGCGTAAAGAGCGGGGCGTTGAGGAGGAAAAGCCCCTTTCATATACGGATTAATTTCTGTTCGTTTTAAGTTTTAATGTCGCTTCTTACTTTCATTTAAAAAAACTGTTTTTTGTTTTGTTTAATAACTACTAAGGATGCCCTCGGAGTAAAGTGGCAGCTATTGAAGTGCTAACTTTATCCTCATTTAAAGAAAGCATGACAATAGAAAACCAAAAGAAAATCAAAATTAAAAGAAAAACCAAAAAAAAAATCTTATTGAAAATGATAGCAATCTTGATACCTCTTCATTTGACCCAGTCTACTTAATCTAAGCGGAAACAGTCTTAGGTCTCTTTTTACAGCGTCATTTTATCCATCTGCACATCAACACATCTACACATTACACATCTACATATTAAAACAAGAATTTCAAAAGCTTTGGTCCCCAAAACGGTAAAAGTCCCAATTTGGATGTATACGTTTCGTATCTGTAATGGTTTATATATTAAAAAAGCCCCTCTTTGAGAAAATTAAAATTTTAATTGAAAAACTATTTTTTGGAAAAATATTTATGTCACCCAAATGGTAACACTAAGGCATTATTAAAATCTGACACAGGGATAGGAAGGCCTTATTTAGGTTCGTTTTCTTAGAGATGCCAAAATCTTTTGGCATAGAATAGATACCAACCTTCATTCTGAGCTCAAAGTACTAAATGCATACACTGAAGCACAAGCAACCTTATTTGACATATTCAATGTCTCACCTCAAGAGTACATGCCTCTAAAACTTGACACGCTTTCTTCTTTTAATGACTGACTTAGAGAAGCTCCAAACAAGGCCAAACTTAAGACAAGATTCACTTATCGTTCTCCAAAATGGGTCTCCAATTACTCAAATAAAAGGCCATATATTTAATATGGAGTGTATTTAATATATTGTAAATGCGTTATATTTAAACGAATAAATTTTTTGACGACGTTGGAATAATAGTGGCCAAAAACATTGGGGGGGGGGGCGTCTCTCCTCCTCCCATACATGACACCTCTGAGCTCAACCAACCTCATTTCACACATTCAATGTCTGATCTAAAAAGTACAGGCCTTTAAAACTTGACCCATTTCTTTCTTAAATGACTCATTTAGAGAAGCTCCCAAAAATGTCAGACTTAAGAAAATATCCACTTATCATTCTCCACGAACGGTTTCTCATTGCTCAAATAAAAGGCCATATATTTAATTTGGCATATATTTAATAGATTATAAATGCCATAGATTTCAGCGAATCAAAATTGTTGGCAACGTTGGAAAAATAGTGACCAAAAACATCGGAGGCGGTTCCCTCCTCCTCCCAAATGTGACACCTCTGAGCTCAACAAAACTAATTTGACATTTTCAATGTATGGTCTAAAAAGTACAGACCTTTAAAACTTGATTTGAAAAACAGCGACCAAAAACATTGGGGGGGGGGGAGGTCATTCCTCCCATACGTAACAACTCTGAGCTCAACCAAAATCGTTTGATATATTCGATGTTTGATATAAAAATACAGGCCTTTAAAACTTGAAACGCTTCCTTCTTTAATGACTCATTTAGAGAAGCTCCCAAAAATGCCAGACTTAAGAAAAGATCCACTTATCATTCTCCACGAATGGTTTGCCATTGCTCAAATAAAAGGCCATATATTTAAATTGGCATATAATTGATATGCTGTAAATGCCATAGGTTTAAACAAATCCAAATTTTTGGTGACGTTGGAAAAATAGTGACCGAAAACATTAGGGGGAAGTCCATCCTCCTCCCATACGTGATACTTCTGAGCTCAATTAACCTCATTTGACATATTCAATGTCTGATCTAAAAATACAGGCATTTAAAACTTGAGACACTTTCTTCTTTAATGACTGATTTAGAGAAGCTCCCAAAAATACCAGACTTAAGAAAAGATCCACTTACTATTCTTCGCGAATGGTTTGCCATTACTCATTTAAAAGGTCATATATTTAATTTGGCATATATTTAATAGATTGCAAATGCCATAGATTTAAGCGAATCAAAATCGTTGGCAACGTTGGAAATAGAGTGACCATAAACATTGGGGGGGGGGGTCCCTCCTCCTCCCATACGTGACACCTCTGAGCTCAACCAACTTCATTTGACATATTTAATGTCTGATCTGAAAATATAGGCCTTTAAAACTTGACCCACTTTCTTCTTTATTGACTGATCTAGAGAAGCTCCCAAAAATGCCAGACTTAAGAAAATATTTACTTATCATTCTCCACGAACCGTTTCCCATTACTCAAATAAAAGGCCATATATTTAATTTGGCATATATTTAATAGATTGCAAATGCCATAGATTTAAGCGAATCAAAATCGTTGGCAACGTTGGAAATAGAGTGACCATAAACATTGGGGAGGGGGTCCCTCCTCCTCCCATACGTGACACCTCTGAGCTCAACCAACTTCATTTGACATATTCAATGTCTGATCTAAAAATATAGGCCTTTAAAACTTGACCCACTTCTTTCTTTAATGACTCATTTAGAGAAGCTCCCAAAAATGCCAGACTTAAGAAAATATTTACTTATCATTCTCCACGAACCGTTTCCCATTACTCAAATAAAAGGCCATATATTTAATTTGGCATATATTTAATAGATTGTAAATTCCATAGATTTAAGGGAATCAAAATTGTTGGCAATGTTGGAAAAATAGTGACCAAAAACATCGGGGGGGGGGGTCCCTCTTCTTCTCATGCGTCACACCTCTGAGTTCAACCAACCATGACTTAACTTGACTTAATGCTCCTGCCAAAATGCTTCCGGCGTCGAGATTGATGCTACATGGAGCCTCCATTTAGACCGGTCTCTTGCAAGGATGTGGACGTCCTCCTGAATATTTGCCAGGGCTAAGAAGGCACCTGTCGTGTCCTTCCATTTGGTTGGGGGAAGACCTCTTGGGTGTTTCCCGCCGTGCAGCACGGGCTCAAAGTAAAAAAACTGTTCGTGCGGGAGTGTCGGGGGGCATGCAAAGGAGATGTCCGTACCAGCGTAGTGTTCGTTGGGCGAGTTGGACTGAGAAGGGCGTTTGAGCAGTTAACACCAGGAGGTTCTCGTTGCTAATCAAATCGTGCCAGCGTAGTCCTTCAATGCGGCGAATATGTTTTGTTTGGGCTATATTTACTGTGCTAAGCACAGAAAGATTGGCTGGCCAGGTTTCGGCTCCGTAAAGAAGCACGGATCCCACCGAAGCATTACATATACGCATCTTGGTCCTACGGCTGATAGAAGGTTTTCTCCAAAGGGCACTTGGTCTTCCACTACTGCTGAGGCTTTGGCAATTCGGTGCAAATTCAAATTAATTTTATTTAAAAAACATGCGACGGACAGAGCCGATTATTAGTTTTTATTGTCATACACACACAAAAATTCGTCGACGAGTCAAAATTAACATTCACAAAATTATAATATATACAATTAACAATAATAATTGTCACGTACACACGAAAATAAGTCAACAAGTATACACAAAATTATAATACATACAATTAACAACAATAATCCGGATTAAAAAGTCGACCCAGCATTAAACAACTTAACAAACGAGGGCACAAAACTAAGCTCATAACGAGCATGTGACACAATCACAGATTGAAGTTTCGGTACAGGCTCTGCAACGGCCCTGAGTGGCCTTACCCGTGCCGGTTGATGTTGGGGAGGGAGGATATTTCGGTGTATAGGGCTGGACAAAATTTTATTGCCAAAGGATAGGGCTAGTTTTAAACGACGAGATTGAAGGGTTTGAAATTGAAACTGATTAAGGAGGGATATGTACGGTATTTTTGGGGCTTTTGAGATTTCTAGGAGGGCACGGTATTGCACCCTCTCAACCCGGTCCGACTGTTCCCTAGTCAGCCCAAAATGCCATACAGGGCAACAGTATTCAAGTGTGGAACGTATAAAAGAGAAATAGATGCGTAGGAGGTGTGGTGCAGGGATTCGATGGCGAGTCAACAACTTTAGAGACCTGATGGCCAAATTAGCTTTTTTAAAACATGCCATCAACATGTTTATTCCACTTCAGATCCGAAGTGGTATGAAGGCTGAGCAGTTTAATTTCGGTCACGTGACTGGCGCTGGGAATAGGTGGATTAAAAAGTGGCGCAGATTTTAAAAAAGAAAATGTTAAAATTACAGATTTATCAAAGTTGACAGTCATTTTGTCCACCCTTGCCTCTTGACATATATCTTTCATTAATGAACCTGCTCTGCTTGGTAGGTTTTTTCGACAACATTCAATAAGCGACAAATCGTCGACATACTTCCAGCGGTCATCCAGTGTTGTTGCCAAATCATTTATTATGACAAGAAACAAAAGTGGTCCCAAGCTTGGGGAACTCCACAAAAAATGGGCAGTGGGTCGGAGTATGTGGACTTATATTTTGTCCGTTGACATCTACCAGAAAGAAAACTAGCAATTAAACGCACAAGGAATAAATGTACACCTAGTCCAAGAAGTTTTTTTACAAGAATATTGTGGCAAATTAAATAAAAAGCTTTTCTTAGATCTATTGCAATAACATTAATCCAAGAAACTGGTTCATCGAGTTTTTGCAAAATACTGTCAATTACACCTACTAAGTAATGAGACGTAGATGTGTTCGGCATATTTCCAAACTGCCTTGGATCAATTTTGTCCAGAATACGTCTTTCAGCCATGCTGCAACAAAACTTTCATACACTTTGCTAAAAATGGGTGTCATAGTGATCGGTCGGACACCCGAAAAATCATTGGGTGCATCTTTTTTTGGTATTGGTGTAATGAACCCATTTTTCCAAATTGATGGATACTCACCTGTTTTTTTCACCTGATTATAAAGGAGTGTTAAGGGGCCACTAAGATAATCTGGAAATGCTTTGATGAGATCAACGGGAATATCTACAGGGATAATGCTTGTTCTTTTAAGCCTTTTTAATTTGAAAAACACCTGGGACTCTGATATCAAAGGGAAATCAACAAGACTCAGGAGGAGGGTTGGGTATTTCCACGCTCAGCAAAGGTGGGAGGGATTGCACGATGTTACCCAGATGTTTATTAAGGGAGTTGGCTGTTACGACGCCATCTTCATCAATGCCAAAGTCGACTCCTTTTTCCACCTTGCCCGTCATCCTTTTGATTCGTTTGTACCACTGGCTTGGTTTGGACTCGAACAGATGATTAACTTTACGTTCTACATATTTGTTCGCTTGTTTTTGAGTGACCTTTCTTAGTTTGTTTTTCAACCTGTTGGCTGGTTCGGTATTACCATGACGGAAAAGCCATCTCTTTTCCATTACCATTTTCTTAACTTTTTGTGTAATATATGGTCGATCTGATGAGAAACGTTTGGTTGACGTCTCAGAAAAACAGGCCTTGCAATGCCTTGTAATGGAAAACGATGCATTAGATCTTTGAGGATAGAGCCAAGGTATGTAAATTCCTCAACAATCTCAGCTGGCTTGTCACCGACCATTAGGATTGGCGGGGGACGCGGTGAGCTACAGGGTTCAAAAAACATCACTTTTGTCTCCTGCCGATTAATCGATAGCCCTATCTTTAAGACTTCATCAGCATGGATCTGTAGGACCTCTGTGAGCTTCAAAGATGAATCGGAGACAAGAGGAAGTTCATCGGCATAGTCAGCGTCTGAAAGTACTCTATCGCCGTAACGCAATCCAGACTGGAGGCGGTTTACGGTCCGAGTCATAATGTAGTCGATGGCACAATTAAATAGCTCTGGAGCAGCGGCACAGTCTTGATTTCAAAAGATGGGCTGTGTCTGCCATTGACTTGCACGCAGCTCTCAGTCCCTTCGTGGAGCGGCTCGAAAAGGTTGCTGTACTTCGCTGGTAGTCCCATTGTTTTCAGTATGAGCCAGAGCGATATTGCCGGTCGACAGAATCGAAAGCAGCCGTGATATCCACAAAGGAAACATATGCTTTTTGTTGAAATTCTCGAGTCTTTATATCACCTGCCGCATTGTGAATATTTGCTCCACGATAGACCTTCCTGGCATGAAGCCAGCCTATTGGATTCTTCGTTGGCTTCTGAGAAAAGTGGTACAGCGGTCCAAGAGGGTTATAACGAAGAGCTTCCCGGGCACAGAGAGGAGTGTGATGCCTAGATAGTTGGAGCAGGTTTTGCGACTGCCTTTCCGTTCCCAGAGAGGCAGAATGACGCCCGCTCGCCAGTCTTTTGGAATTCATTCTGTACGAAATATTATGGAGAAAAGTACTTGGAGCCAGAGAAGGATCGCTGCCCCACCATATTTCAGTAGATCTGTAGGGATACCACATACTCCTGGGGCTCGGTTGTTTTTCATCCGTTTCGGAGATTTCAGGATTTCTGTAGAGCTGAAAAGGTGTTGCACACTTTCACATGGGGCCTCAGGGGTGCTAGATGCAACTTTAAGAAGGTCAGGGTCGGGCTGGCTAACACAGTCCAGTTTTAAAAGTGAAGAGAAGTAATCCTTCCAGGCAGACAGTTGAGCGCTCTCGTCAGTGAGAATATTTCCATCATTAGATGCGGTAGGGCCTAGGGAGGATGGCTTTCCCTCTGCAAAATCCCGAAGGTGTTTGTATAGAGCGCATGTGTCACCCTTTCTGGTGGCCTCCTCAAGATCGGTGGCCTTTTTCTCGGTGAACAGCTTTCTATCTCTGTGGAGGAATCTATTTCTTACGCCGTTTAGACGTCTGTAGGTAACCATGTCCCTTGCTAGGCGTGCTTTGCGACGCTGTTCAATAACATCTAGAGTTTCCTGCTATATCCAGCACTTCTTTTCTGGGCATCAGACGACCGATAGTACTTTCGGCCGAAAGCAATACGCCGTCTTTGAATAGTTGCCAAGCTTCTTTAGATTCTGAAATTTGACCAAGACAGTCAATACGGTTTGAGGTGGAGACAGCATAAACCTGGCGCGTGTTGGAGTTTGCAAGATTGTTCAGGTCTAATTTGGGGGAACGGTGATCACTTTTCTGGGATTTCAGGCATAGTCTAAGGTTAGAGACGACAAGCATGCGGTCGGTGTTTTCCCATTCTGCACTTCTGTATGTTCGGCAATTAGTTATAAAGGAACGCCAGCGTGGGGACACGATTATGTAGTCTAACATCTTTCTTGTTCGTCCGTCATTGCTGTACCAGGTATATTTGTGAACCTCTTTCCCTTGAAAAGGGGTGTTGGTGATCATAAGATTGTGCATGTTGCACAGCTGAATTGAGCGTTAGCCCATTGTCGTTCAAGCAGTCGGGTGTTACAGGTCCTAGAACATTGTTCCAAACGCCGTCTGTATCTCTGACAGTGCCGTTGAAGTTGCCAAGAAGGGTAAAAAATCATGAGGGGATACTTTTGCTAGGATGCTAGACAGCCGGGCTTAAAAACGGTCTTTCATCTCATCTGAGACTTGGTTTGTTGGGGCGTAGCAGACAATGATGGTCCGTTTACCATGTTTGTGCTGGATTTGCGCTGTTAGTATCCTGTCTGATATTTGCTCGTAAGAAAGGAGGCACCTCCTGGTCCGAGAGTCTAGCACAAGTGCGACTCCATTAGTTTTGGTTCTTTGATCACCCGACCAGATTAGGCGATAGCCTTCACTAATGTCTTCAGAGTCATTTCCTATAAGGCGAGCTTCAGTTACGCCTGCAACAGCCACACCAAAACGCTTGAGTTCTAGCGCAAGCATTGAATTCGCTCCAGGGAATTTGACATATTTAACGTCTGATCTAAAAATACAGGCATTTAAAACTTGATACACTTTCTTCTTTAATGACTGATTTAGAGAAGCTCCCAAAAGTACCAGACTTAAGAAAAGATCCACTTATCGTTCTCCACGAACGGTTTCCCGTTACTCAAATATAAGGCCATATATTTAATTTGGCATATATTTAATAGATTGTAAATGCCATAGGTTTAAACAAATCACAATTTTTGGCGACGTTGGAAAAATAGTGACAGAAAACATTGGGGGGAAGTCCCTCCTCCTCCTATACATGATACTTCTAGTTAAATCCTTGAGGAATATGGGAATCTATACCTTTCTATGGGGAAACCAAATTGGCTGCCTTTTTCTTGGAGTGCTACACCTTCAAGTGCTATTAGAAAACCTTTTAAAGGAGCAAAATACCAAAAACGCAATAATCAATAACAGTTTATTAAAAATATAGTACAAAATTGATGACTTGTTCTTCATTTACATAGGTTCAATCCATATACTATTTTACTCGGATGATAGTGGGTAATAGTTTTCACTAGAAGAAAAAGATTAAACTAAATAGAATGCCACAAAAATTGTACAATCATTGAAAATAAAACTTCTATCTACAATTTATTATACCGTTCCTCCCCATTTTTCATTTTAAATTTGTTTTCAGTTTGACCATTCAAATGTGAAATTTCCTTTCTGGGGAGCTGTCTCATTGACTTATTTTCTTCTCGCTGATATTACATATCTTCTTTCATTTTATCAATAAGCATTTACCCTAGAATTCCTAATCAAGGTCGCAGCGGTAGCCGCAGCCTAGTAAAGAGTGAAAAACCTACCATAGTACCCAAAAGTCAAAAAACACGTTTTGAAAAAACTGTCTGGTGAAACATGCCATCTGACACTGATTCAGTAATGCTAACTATTATTTCGGTACGTCTTAAAAGTAAAAGTTTGTTGCCAAAAAAAATTTAAGGTTTAAGAATTAAAAAAAAATAATATTGGCATTATAGCTGGCGAGACCAAAATGCTACCTGATAAATCAATCCAATATTTATGCACGCTGTTCAGTTACTTTGCGGTTAATAAAAATATTTAATTTTACGCTTATGTTTTTAATACATAAGCGTAAAATTACCTTCCTCCCTAATATGCAAATATATGGCCCAATTTTTTTTTTATGTAACGAAGGAACTAAAAAAGAAACCGGTTTCTCCTCGAGTTTTACACAGCGTAAACTAAAGTAAGTGGCGTATAATACACAAGTACCTTATTTGATATTAAATAAAAAAAAACTAGTTTTTTTTTAACTGAAAGTAAGGAGCGACATTAAAACTTAAAACGAAAAGAAATTACTCTTTGTATGAAAGGGGCTGTTCCCTTCTAGACGTCCCACTCTTTACGCTAAAGTTTTTTACTGTTTAATCAGGTATTGAGAGAAAGAGTAAAAATTTTTAATAAAGAGTCAAACTTTTTTACTGTTTAATAAAGTAGAATTAAGAGAAAGAGCCAAACTTGATCGTAACGAGCGGGGCGTTGATAAGGGAACAGCCTTTTCATACAAGGACTAATTTCTGTTCGTTTTAAGTTTTAATGTCGCTCCTTACTTTCAGTTAAGAAAACTAGTTTTTTTTATTTAATTTCTGAACGTTTTTGAATTAATGCATGTTTGATTTTGGCTCTCTGTACGTAAATTATTAAAATGAAATTTGCGTGTTACTCATTTTTTGAAATAAAATTTTGAGAAAAAAGGAAAGGACTAGTTGCCTTCCAATTTTTCGGTTACTTAAAAAGGCAACTAGAACTCTTAATTTTTAATTAATGTCTTTATTAGTAAAAATTATACGTAACTTAAGCATTAGCTTACGTAACGAACATCTATATTCGTATATTTTTATTATGTATATGAGGGGGTTTGTCTCCTTGTTAATACCTCGCTCTTTACACGAAAGTTTAAATTTTGTCCTAATTCCTTTAAGAATGACCACTGAATCAGAAAGGCCGTAGAATAAATAGTTGGAATTATTAAGATTACTTTAGCCTAAAGAGCGATGTATTTAGTAGGAGAAAAGCCCCTCATATGCGTAATAGTTTCTGTTCTTTTTAAGTTTTAATGCTGGTCCTTACTTTCAGTTGAAAAAACTTTTTCATATTTATTTTTTCATTGTTTTTTTTATAATAATGCTAGAAAATCCCGCGCCCCCTTAAATGAATTTCTCTTCCCCCATCACATATACCTTCAAGAAAAGATCCTCCCACATAGCCTCTCCCCTCACCACCCCCCCAAAACCGAAAAAAATCCCCCTGAAAACGTCTGTACACTTCCCTATAACCAGTACTGTATGTACACACTGGTCAAAGTTTGCAACTTGCAGCCCCTCCCCTGGGGACTGTGGAGGAGTAAGTCATCCTTAAAGACATAGCTATTATGCTTTTCGACTATGCTGAACAAAATGGCTATCTCAAAATTTTGATCCGTTGACTTTGGGAAAAAATGAGCGTTTCATTTCCAGCGTTTCCTAGAACTTTTCATTTCCCTTAGAATAAGCCCTCTTGCGACATTATAGGACCACTTGTTCGATACGATGACCGCTAAAAAAAATAAAATAAACACGCGCCCCTGATTGGTCTTCTGATAAAAAATACGAAGTTCCGCATTTTTGCAATTAGGAGCTTGAAATTTTTACAATAGGGTTCTCTGATACGCTCAATGCGATGGTGTGATTTTCGTTGAGATTCTATGACTTTTAGGGGTTGTTTCTCCCTATTTTCGAAATAAGGCAAATTTTCTCAGGCTCGTAACTTTTGATGAGTAAGACTAAATTTGATGAAAATTATATATTTAAAATCAGCATAAAAATTCAATTCTTTGATGTATCTTTTAGTGTCAAAATTCCGTTTTTTAGAGTTTTGTTTACTATTGAGCCAGGTCGCTCCTACTTACATTACCACGAACTGTTTGATAAGTTCAAAGGAAGAGTCAGACAAAAAAAAAAACAAAAAACGTTGGGCTAAAATATTATTGTTGAGCATTTCCAATATCAGATTGCCTAACCAACGCTACCTGTGATCAAGATTTTTGAGTTTCCCATTTCTTCATTCATTTTACTATATTTGCTTATCACAATCGCACTTATTTGTTTCAATAATTCTTTTCGTCAGGTCATCTAAAAGGCGAAACTGTCAGGTTTCGACCGGACGTAATATGAATTGAGAACTATCATACCAACTACGCCTTCTGTTGACCAGAGTTTAACCCTACCTCTGTAGGGAAAGGAAGTAGGGATCTCCATTCCCTATGGAGTTCCTCTGAGCGATCTCCAGATTTTTGTTATCAAGTTATACAACAGGAGATGCTGCTTTTGTAGCCATATGTTGATGGAAAGAAAAAATAAATACCTTGATTGTAATTTTGTGGGCTCGTACCCGATCCAACATGTAAGAGAGCATGGGATGTGGAACAATTTTGGCCTTACCAAAAGAGATCATCAGATCGCAATCAATTTTCGTGTGAAGTACAAAAAAGTGTCCTAAATCTGCTTTTTGGGTGTCTAGATGTCCTCTATAGAGAGGGTACCTTTGGGTCCCTTATTTATACCATCAGGACACTTAGCCCAAAAGATAATCAGCCAAAAATTGAGTTAAATAAGAGCTAGAGTCCTAGCTACGCCCTTTGGGGACCCAGATCTGACGTTTTTGGTTGGGAGAAAGAAGAGGAGCAAGCAGATTTAATCATCAGAAAGTATAGTTGAAGACCGTGATATTTTAGCTAAACTTGGTCGGAAGTAAGAGTAAGTGCCTTAGTTGGACCCTTTAAGAGATCACACCCATTTCGAACTCTTTCAGGTGCTTGGGGTCGTTAAATTCTTGCGATTAAGACTACTACTAGAAAATGTGTTTGGTCTTGAGCAGCCCTAAGACTCCTTCGGAGGGCTCTTACCCAATGATCAAATTTGTAGAGGAACATTTGTTGTGGAGGAAGAGAAATAAACCGGATCTTAATCAAACTTTGTGAGAAACAGGAGAAAGTTCTTTACTGCTTTTTTTTTACAGCCGATCTTAATATATTCCCTAGAGGAAGGAAGGGGGGAGAATTAGAGCCCCTTTATTACATACTATCAAGACCTATAGCAGAAAAGATTCTCGCACGTCAATCAAAAGTTGTGTTAAGCAGGACCGAGGGTCCTCCAGCAAAATCCAAGGCCTTTATGGGTGAGATAAATGGGAAGGGCTGTTAGATTTCGTCATCAGAAAATACACCTGAAGGGGCTATGATATACCAGCTGAACTTGGTTGGGAGTAACTGTAAGGGCCTTCGTTAAATCTTTTGATAGGCTGTATCCACTTTGACCTCTTGTGAATGCTGGTGGTCTCTAAATTCTTGCCACCAAGACATCCACTAGAACAGGTTTCCAGTCTTAAGTAGCCCTAATAAACCTTACGAGGGTTCTCATAAAATGATCAAATTTGCAGAGGGGCATTTATTCCAAAAGAAAAGGAATAAACCGACCATAATTGCAGAGCAGAAATTCATCAGCACATAAAAGTTTACAAGTCGACAGGGTGTGCAATACACAAAAATGAAGACAAATGTTTAAGCTTCACATTGTGATTTGGACGAACTTTTCCTTGTTTAGATTCCTAAGAAAATCAACAAAAAGTTTACAAAGCTTATTTTTTGCTTTCCTGTATATTTATGAAAATATGAGACACACTATTGAGCTCTGAGTATGTGCTCTATTTAATTTAATTCAACTTATAATGATTACTACTTACACTAATTCAACTTATACTAATTAAATCTAGTATTGACTTCAAAAATCAAAATCACATCGAAAACTATTTGCATCCCCAAATATTCAAGTGATCTTCATGGAAATTACACTATCAGACACAGCATATCAGAGAACCCTACTGTAGTGGTTTCAAGCTCTTATCTACAAATATGTAGAATTTCGCATTTTTGCCAGAAAAACTTTGGAAGAGGAATTATTTACTACTACTACTACTACTACTGACAACTCACCGCAGCATTAAGCAACCTGTGGCCAAAACAGCTACGCATGCTTCTCCTACATCCCAGTCTATTCAAAGACTCCCTCTCTACATCCTACCAGTTAATTTTTATTTTCTCACTTTCAGTTTATGTTTTTCTCGCCCGTTCATAAAGGCTTCCGGATGGGAAGCTGAAATGTCCTAACTTTTATTATCATTTTTGTATTAATTTTTTTTTCACTGTCTTAAAGATTAAATTTATAGGCAATAGTTATTGTTATTCGACCTTTCGACTATGGTTAGACCCTACCTGCTCAATTCCTTAAAACCGCACTATAGTTTAGATGTTGTGAATTTTAACGTTTTTTTCAATTTGATTTTTTTTTCAGAAAGTTAAAACTTTAGATATTTTAGGTTTTTTCTTTTATACATATGTAGAAACTTACCATCCTGGTACCAGCTCAGGTTCAGTGCAATCATTTGCTTCAGGATTGTAGACCATACCTTCTTCACAAGCAGCCAAGCGAACGTTAACTCCCCCTTCACAGACAAAGAATTTTTTACAGTCCTTTGGATTTGGAAAACGGGTATGGCCGCCAGCTGCAAGTAAATCTCCTTCTTCTATTGGTGGGCACGTAAATCCAATAAATGCTGAAAATTAAGTCAAACTCGCATTATAAAACAAAAAAGTCTAATAAGATTTATTTTGCATCATGATTGAAAAATATTCATCGACTATATAAATTAAAAATTGGATGCTATGTAGAATTGCTTTGGAGGTAATAATTTTTACCAGTACAAGCCCTTATTCTGCAATAATTTTTACTTTTGCAGAGCACTACAATCCTGGTGTAAAGCCCCACAATGACAATTTACTAATACTAGCTAGATTTAACTAGTGCTGATTAATACCAGTCAGATTTCCCATAAAAATTTTTTGATTGGCTGAAATTTTTTTTTTTAAATTTCTGATTGGCTTAAATTAGCGCTAATTAAATCTTGACATTGGTAAACTCTAATTGTGAATGGGAATTAATCAAGTAACGATTGAACTATATTTAACTTCAGAACTCTTTATACCGTAAATGATTTCAATACCTATAGAAGGGTTGTCATATCTTGATTCCTGTTCTGTTGGTTGTTTCATTCAATTATTTTGCAAACCAGCTTAGAATAAAGAATTTTTTTTTTCAAAAGGTTAATTTTGAAAACTTAAAGTAGGCTAGTAGCCCAACCCTTGTTTGTGGAAACTTTTGCTCCTTTGTGGTTTGACCTGAAAACTCATTTCAATTTCTGCTCGTTTTAGGATCTATTTACTCATCTATAGCAGTACCTGTTATCTTTGTGTTTGATTTGATTATCAGGGTCGTATCCAGGTTTTTTTTTCGAGAGGTGTCTGATACAAGGATTTTTTCGGGGGGAGGAGGGATTGCACAAAAAACCTCAAAAATGCATAAGGAATTTGCTTACATCCATTTTTGCTACGTTTCTACGAGTCACACAAACATTTCAGCGGGTTCAAACCCCCTAATCATCCCCTAGGTACAGCTTTGGTGATCATTTATTTTGATTCCTGTTCGTACTGGACTCTTTCTATCACTGATAGTAACTTCGAATTGTTTTGAGTTTGATTTATTATAATGTATGAATTAATTTCTGTTCGTCTGAATTTTAAACGTGGCACTTTGATTCTCTTTGAAAAAAATATTTTTGGAAATGCTTTTTTAAAATTAGCTCCTGTCCATTTTTAATTGACATAATTTTACTATTGGTTAACATTAGGAATATTTAATAAAAATCAGTTTTTTTTTTCTGCTGTAAAATTAAACCGTTCGATAGGAATTTAAATTTTGAAAAAAGTCTGAATATTCAGTCGAAATTATCAGCGGTAGTTTTACGAAGTAAATTCTTAGTAATATTTTTACTATAGAATTCCTAGTGAATTCCTAACGGATAGTGGATGAGTAGTGTCTTTTTTTAGGGCTAAAGCTATCCTGACCCAGCTTGTAGATACTCTTGAACAGAGACGTATCTTAACCCACTACTTTATTAAAAAAAGCTTTCTATGTTATATTTTATTCAAACTGTTTGCTTGTTTAAATAAATGCATGTCAAGGTCATTTATTAAGAAGAAATATGTCTTGTTGTCTTAAGAAAAATGTCTCTAACCAAAAAAAAAACACATTTGTTTCCATACTTTATTGTTTTAATTGAGACTCCGTTCGTTTAAGTGTCTAGATGGCCTGTAATTTTAAAACATTTTCGGATAAAAAATCAGACTTTCCCTGCTAACAATCGATACAATAATAATTAATATCTTAATAGTCCTCATTAATATCTGTTTGGTAAAGCCTACTTACCCTGCACATTCTACGCCAATCAACAACGTTTGGCCTATTTTAGGGTTTCACGAATCAATATAACTCATCCTTCAAGAAAAATTGTTGACAATTTTAGTACGAATCGGTATTTAGGATACAAAAGTTTTGGAACTTCTATTCCTTCCCTTAAATATAATATTGAAATGCCCCTTGCTCTCCCTAGGCACTTTCTGAAAGTTTAAACTTGACTTCTTACCTTTCCCAGTTGTTCCCGAGATATTACGCGCACGCTGTTTTATACACTGTACAAATATACTCTTTTTGCATAACCCCTTTACCGTGAATAAATTCAAAGTTACATTAGGGCTTATAGTGACAAAACATTTTAGACTGACCGGAAACACACATTTCATGACCCCACAGCCCCTCTCTCTAAATAAAAAATATGAAGTAATCTAGCCTTCTCTTCCTAACATCCTGAAAGTTTCAATTTAAACCCTAGATATTTCTGAGATATTGTACAAACGCCCTTTTGATAACATGGAAACACAAGTTTTTTTCGTTTAGCTTAACATTCCCGCTAACATGCACTGAAGTTTCAACTTAATAAACTTAGCTGTTCCTTAGATATCGTAAATGCACTCTTTTGACAAACTTAAACACACATAGTATCTGTTTACTTAATTAAATATCACCATCAGCATGCTCTGAAAGTTTAAACGTAATATCCTTGGCTGCTCCTGGGATATTGCACAGACCACCATTTGACTATCTAGGCATCTGGATATAAATAGTATCTTTTGATCTAGTTTGATATACCCCTTCCATCTTCCCCTAAAATTTTCAACTTAATACTTTATTTCGTTACTGAGATAGTGGAAATATGACATTTTTAAAACCTGGATGACACCTAAATTCTTTTGATTTGGTTCAATAGTTGTACTGGTAGTAGTATTATTAGCAGTAGTAGTAGTCGTAGCAGTAGTAGTCGTACTAGCAGTATTAGTAGTAATAGCAGGAGTAGTCATAGTAGTAGTACTAGTAGTAGTAGTAGCAGTAATAATAACAGTTGCAGCAGCAGTAATGGTAGTAGTAGTAATGGAAGTAGCTGTCGCAATTGCAATAATAGTAGTAGTCATAGTAGGAGTCGCAGTCTCAAGTAGTTGCAGTCACAGTCTCAAGTTACAGTCGCAAGTCGCAAGTCACAGTCGCAAGTAGTCAAATTCACAGCCACAGTAATAGTAGTAGCAGTAGCTGTAACAGTAGTAGTAGTAGTATACATATAGTGTCTTTTGGTTAATTAAACATTCCCCTCAACATACCCTGAAAGTTTTAACTTAATACCCTAAGCTATTCCTAATAGATTGTTAATAGGCAACATCCCCCTCAACATTCCTTGAAAGTTTCACCTTAATATCTTTTGCCCTTTTGGAGACCAAGGATTGACCAATCCCCCTTATTCGAATACCGAAACCTGAATGTTAACAATGGGCGACTTGCATAACCTTCTAGGGCACTAGAACTTCTATTTCCAATGAAATGGCCCCCCTACCCAAAAAATAAATTATACGATGCCTCCTTCCCTACAAATTAACCTAGAAATAAATAATAATGATACATTGAAACCTTATTGATCCTTACTTAAGAATCGCTCTTGCACTCTTTATGATTCAACCCCTTATATGCCTAGAAAAAGATAAGTAAAAGAAGCTATCATTTTAGTTATTTCTTCGCCTACAACACAAAGAACTGAACAATCTATTTTTATTGTCCGATGTCTTGAAAAGCTAATAATAATATATAATTAATTATCATTAATGATAATTGGCTTCTGGAACCAGGATACCAATGATTTTGGAAACTAGAAATACTTTAATGGCAAATAAGCAATTTCAATTTTTCTCCAAGAACTTAGGCAAACAAAGTGGAAACGGCTTTAGCTGCAGCATCACAGGTGCAGCTAAAAGCTGCACCTATTCAGGTCAAAGGAGTTTTTACTAAAAGAAAACAGTCTTTTTTTTTAACTTAGGCAACGGATGTAAAAACAACTTTACCTGCGGCATCACAACTTTCAGTCTGTTCCGGCCAATCACATCTCAAGGACTGTTCATTAAATGCCAAACCTTCTGGACAATTGAAGTCGTGCGCAACGCCTCCAACACAATTCCTAAAAGTGCCACAGTTTGCTTTGTCTCCAGTAAAATAAATACCCCAAGCATGCGGACATAATTCGGTTGACTGAGGCGGCTCTGTATAAAAGGATATTCATAAGTTCAGTATGAATGGTCTTTAGCTAATCGGAACTATTTTGCAGTGCTTTATTATTATTTATTATTAGAAATTAACGAAGAAAAAATGTAATAGTAATAACATGCACTTGAATACTGGCATACCCTTATCGTGGTTACATCAATAGCTCTAGGCTATCCAGGAGCAAGCCCCGTCCAAGGCTGCATCCTGGGGTGAAGAGAGGGGGGTTTGGACCCCCCCCCCCACTCAAATTCTATCCAACTCATAAAAACGTAACGAAATGCATACAAACAAATTGTCGATGCGATTCTTAAAGTTTTCTATTTTACCCCCCCCCCTGAAAAAAATCTTGGATGTGCCCTTGACCCCATCCCTTAGTAACCAAAATTAAATTTTCAAGTTTTCAATCAAAGTTTCTAATCAAATTTTCAAGTTTAAGAGAATCGTCATTTGACACTGATTCAGGAGTGGAAAATATTATCCATAGCTGTGGCGAATTATGCTACTCGACCAAGTGAAAGGCTGAAAGTTGCTGATACATTTGCAGACATTTTGAAAGTTTTAGACTACTGTGATAAGAATTCAGTGGAACTGCCGAAGTTTGTTATATACGAACCGGACGAAGTCCCCACAATTCCTGGCGAGGCAAGCGCTACGTTAACCCGCAAGGTAAATGATTTATGTCTAGAATTTAAGAATTTTGTGTCTATGGCTAAAGCACAGAGCCTATGTTGCCCTTCAGCGAGTAGTGTCCCAGGCCCCGCCAACCCTGTAACAGTCAATCCCCAGACATCCTATGCCGTTGTTCTTAAAATGCCAAAGTCTCTTGATAATCCCATTGCTCGCAAGCAGTTTTTGGATACCATCTGCCCCAACTCAGCCGAAATAAGTGAGCTAAAAAAGGTGAGACAGGACTGGAAATTATTCGTCAAGTCCAAATCTTCTGCTGAAAAGATCGTTGAGAAAATGAAAGTTAGTAAGCCTGAGGTCTCTGCCATGCTCAAAGAGAAAATGTTTATTGCTGTTTTGAAAAAGGTTCCGCCTAGTATGACCCAGACTAATATAGAATCCCTTGTTCCATGTGCATTAAAAGCAATAGAAATCGGTAGCTATGAGCGCTCCAAAGTGTTCAAGCTGTATTTCGGGACCAGTAAGGATCTCGAAGACTTTCTTGCAGTCTCAGTCCGAATCGGTTATGAGAAGCTGCCTGCTGAAGAATTCAAATTTCTCCCAAAAAGATGTTGTTCGTGCCATAGAGTTGGTCACTTAGCGACTAATTGCGTATTGACGCCTATATGTGGTCGTTGTGGTGCTTCTGATCACACATCCACGAAGGATAATTTGTGCACTAAAGATATGTACTGCATTATATGCAAAAAGAAAGGCCATACATGCTATAACATAAGATGTCCGGCTAATAAAGCGATAATCAATATGAATTCCCTACCAAAATGAATCTAGAACCCGCTTGTGCTAAGCATGCAGTTGCAACGTGGAATTTAAATGGAAATATCCTTAACCGGTCTATTTTTATCGAGGACCTTCTTTCAAGATATGATATTGTGTGTTTGCAGGAACATTTTGCAACCTCTCTCAGCCTTCCGTTATTGAACCTGTCACCAGACCATCAAGTTTTTACAGTTGCAGCCAAACGCTCTCGCACTCACGGCCGGCCATCTGGTGGCCTTGCGACTTACGTTAGATCCTCTCTATCAACTTCTATGTTTGACTCGGCATTAGACTTTCTCGCTATCAAAATGCATGATATTGTTATAGTGAATGTTTACCTCCCTACGGACTATCGTGATGATCGATCAGACAGACAGTTTGCCATAAGTATTGCAAGGCTATCCAAATGTATTGATAAAATAAAAAAGCATGGACTTTCGTGTCTGATAACAGGTGACTTTAACTGTGATCTTGAAAACCCGAGCGGCAACAACAGTTCAAGTTCTAATCGTGCTAATAGGTGATGAATTTATACTCGCGTCTAAGAATACGAATTTTTCATATATTCATAATTCGGGAAGTATGTCAAACCTAGATCATGTTATGCACACTCAATCACTTACACCGAGTGAGGTTCTTGTTTCTGATTCAAATTTTACATCCGACCATTTTCCATTGTTTTTCAATATTGATTTAAATAGTAGTGTTCCGCCTCCTCCTGGAAGGCTCCAGAAGCGTCCTTATTTTGTTTGTGATTGGAAACGTGCGTCTATGAGTTCATTTTAGTCGACTTGTGATGAACTTGTTTCAAAAATCTGCGTTCCTTTTGATCTGCTGATGGTTAGTTCTAAGAACCATCCGGCGGAATCACGAATTCGGTTGAATATTTATTGTGGTGAGCTTGTGCACGCATTACGTCTCGCTGAACAATCAGCTGTACCATTTAGACGGGTGTGGCCTGGTACCGAAGTACCAGGCTGGTCTGCAAATGTTAATCTTCAAAACGCGTGTAGTTCGGCAATATTCTGGCTTTCGGTTTGGCGTGAGGCTGGATGTCCTCGAGACGGGTGGGTGAATAAGGTTCGAATTCATAGTAAACGTAAATTCGCGAAAGAACTTTCACTACACCGTAGTGCAATTATTCGTTCTTCATCTCAGGCTATCCTTACCCACCCAAATAAACTTTGGTCTTCATTGTTTAAAGAAAGATCTCATGTAACAATGACCTCAATATCTCGAGATAATTGGGTTCAGCATTATAGAAATGAATTTTCGGCTCCTGATATCAAGCTACAAAAAAGCTTCGGTGTGAAACTGGATGATTTCTTCTCACGAAAGCGAGAAGAAAACAGTCCGGGTGTTAAAATTACGAGGTGTTCTATCCGTTCTGCTATTAGAAAACTAAAAAAAAAGAAATCGCGCGGTTGTGATGGTATATCAATTCAGCACCTGCTGTTTTGCAGCGAGCTGTTCCTTGAGCACCTTGCCCTGCTTTTTCAAATAATTTTTAACCTGGGTATAGTGCCTGATTCTTTTTCAATAGGAATATTAACACCTGTGCCTAAAAAGGGAAAGCCACTTAGCCAGTGCTCGTCTTTCCGACCTATAACTGTGGCTACAGTTTTTTGTAAGTTATTTGAGGCACTTATTGTCGATGAACTGCGGTCGAAATGCACAGTCCCAGACCATCAATTCGGTTTTCAGCCTAGTCTTGGTAGTGGTCACGCTCTTTCTGCTCTTGTTTCGGCTTTGATAGATGCTGAGAAAAGCGGTGAGAGCATAGCTCTCGCTGCACATGATGTCAGAAGGGCCTTTGATTCACTAATTCATGAGAAGATTATTTTAGATATGGGCCTAGTAGGTGTTGATCCAAGTATGTTAAACCCTTTATATGATATGTATAAAAATTTAAAAGCTAGGCTTAAGCTACCAATAACACCAAACCTGACAAATAACCCGGTACTCCCCGTTGAAAAAGGTGTAAGGCAGGGTGCATTGACATCACCTACCGCATTTAATAACAGCATCGTTAAACCACAATCTAAGTCAAATCTGACATACATTCTGAGAGGAATTGATCTATCGTTAATAAGCTATGCAGACGATGTACTTAATTTGAGCCGCCTCCTTCACGGTTTAGAGGAGAATTTTATCCAGCTTCAAGTAGAATATGGAAAAATAGGCCTTCAGTTTAACGAAAAGAAATCTGATGTGTTGTTATTTAATGCTAAGCAAGGGTCTGCTGTTGATGTTAGGCTGGGTGGTGCTACTGTTCGGCTTGCCGAACACATAGTTTATTTGGGGATCCCTATTGGTCGGTCTATGCTTGAAACACGTCATCTTTTGCAGAGTCATCTGGAGAAGCGGATCTCTTTAGCGTATAGCCGTGTTGTAGTTTATAAGCGTCAGTTTGATCGGCGGATTTTGGCCCATCTATATAATGCAATGGCACTTCCTCATTATCTGTATCTAAGTCCCTTTTGGAGGATTTTCCAAAAGGAAGATAAGAAAAAATTGCGGTCTACATATTATAAATATGCAAAGCACCTCTTACGGCTTCCACCATGGACAAGTAACCGTATTGTGACAAGTCGGTATGGGATCATCAACCCTAATGAAGCAATATTAGCCCAAATCGCCAGATATAACTCTAAAATTGTTACTCATCCTTGGGCAATTATTTTGAGGCAATAGGTTTTTTATTTTTTGTAGTTAGATACTCATGTGTTCTTTATTTTTCTTGTGTGTTGTGTATTCTTCTGTAGTGAGTTTTTTTTTTATGGGAATTAAATATGCATGTATGTATGTATGTATTCCTGTACAGTGATATTTAAAGTTGTATGTATGCAAAAGCGGTTCAGTGCTTCATCGAATGTTCTTTATAAATTATTCCATTGTTGTGATGTTTCTTTTTTTTTTTTTTTTCATATTCCTTTTTTTTGTCGTTTTGTCTGTATACTCCGTCTCTGTTTACTTTGTATTGTATGACGGGTTAGAAATAAAATAAATAAAATAAAATAAATAGCTATTAAACTTGATCTAAATTTAAAAGTAAAAGCACTGCTGAAGACAAATCTAGAAGATTGTCGAAATTGAGCATGAAACTCCTCAAGAATGATGGTGGATCAAAATAAAAAATTCACCGTTGGAACCCTTCTGTAGAGTTTTCAAGTTCTTATATACGAAAATATGGTCTTTTCTCTTTTTTCCCCAGGGTGATCATATCGAGCCAGTGATCCTAAAAAATCTGGAGAGGGCTCATTTTATCAAAAATCAAAGTTCTACTGCCCTTTTTAAGCGACAAAACTATTGGAGAACAGCTAGCCCCCCTCCTACGCCCCTTTTTTCTCAAAGCCCTCCGATCAAAATTTTGAGATTGCCAGTTTGTTCAGCATAGTCCAAAGACCCGATAATTATGCCTCTGAGGATGACTTGACTCTCAACAGCCCCCAGAAGAAACACTGCAAGCCATGAAATTTGCCCATTGCTTACATATAGTGTTGGCTATTGGGGAGTATACAGATATTTTTCGGGAGTACGGGAGAATTCTATGGCGAGGGGGTGGGGGCTGATTCTTAAGTTGGAGGATTTTTCCATGGAGGATGCTTTTGTTGGGGAAGGAAATTTTTCATGGAAGGGAAGCTGGATTTTTTAACTTTATTTAAAAGACGATCAGAAATTAAATAGAAAAAAACAGTTTTTTTCAAATGAAAGTAAGGAGCAGCATTAAAACTTAAAATGAACAGAAATTATTACATATATGAGGGGGTTACCCCCTCCTAGATAATTCGCTCTTTACGCTAATTTTTTTTTAGAACTTTAAAAAAACTTATTATTCTAATTAAATGGCCCTTGTGTTTCAGGAATTATTCCTAAATAATTGGAGCAAAAGTCAAACTTAAGCGTAAAGAGCGAGGTATTGAGGAGGGGGCAATTAAGGACGTGATAATTTTTGTTTCTTCTAAGTTTTAATGTGCTCCTGGCTTTCGGTTGGAAAACACTTGTTTTTTGTTTTTTTTATTTGATCGCTCAAAGAACCAGCAAAGTTTATTCAAAGCGGCACATATAATTCTGCCATGGACTGTTTTTACTTATTGGTGGCACAGGATGGAACTTTTCGCTCACAAAGAACATGACTACATTCATTCTATGTTCTGAACAGTAACTCCCTACCCCCAGTTTTTGGGGTCTCCCCATATTTCTCCGAAAGAAAAGTGGATTCTCCGAAATCGCCCTGAAAACCAACGTTAGAAGAGATTAAGGATTTTTATTCGTGCTAAAATTTGTAATTTACCAAAATTAATTTTCGGAGAGACTTCTGAAAGGCCGATTTTCATTTAAATGAAAAATAATACCCCAAAAACTCAGGAATAGTAGAAGCATGATCCTGATTAATAAGTATAAATGTCTAACAAAAGAAATAGGTAATGTACACCCGTTTGTATGTTTGCAACCATGCATAGGAATATTCCATTTAAAAAATGGTATCATTTAAGGCCTATCAAAAAGAGACATCCAGCATATATAGGTTTTGCCACTTTGGGTCTCTCAATAAACAATAAATTTTGGTAATAAATATTTTAATGAGCTGTTTTACTCAAAATTAATTCGCATGGCACACTTAGTGGGTTTGGACCTTAAATTACGGCTGTTGACTAAAATTGACGCTGCTAATTTTAAGGCAAGTTTAGTTGTGACATGGTCTGAACGTCAAAAATAACAAATTTTGGTCATCAGCATCTCAATCAGCTCTCTTTACTCGTACCCAACAGGACACAAACCAGGACTTAGTGTGTTTTGACCCTGAGTTACGGTTCTTGTCTAGATCTGACTTGACTAAGGTCGAGTTAACAGTTGCTCTGACAAGGTTTGAATGTCAAAAGATTGCCTATTTGTTAGGAAGTTTTGTTTGCCAAAATAGTCACAGCATTTTGTCAAGGTTTTGATAACATTTTGTCAAAAGCAATTTCCACAACTAGGTAAAAAAGAATGAAAATGCTAACTTGTTAATCGACATATGGAGTTCAAGAATGTAAGGAATTGGTTGGTCACAACATCTAAAATGGCAAGAAGAACTTGGTCAACAAAATATTAATTCTTGTCGTATAAGCGTCGTTGCTTTTCCGGTTAGGTTATTGAAAAATTTTTGTCTATTTTGTCTAACAATTCGTTTTTCAACGTTTGCCAAACAAAATAAAATGTCATTGCTTTTTCGGTTGGGTTTGTGACAAACCTTTGTCATTTTTTGTTGCATCTACATCTACAGTAATTGTAGATTAATTTTTAGGTTGTATATGTAGGTTCTATTGTAGGTTTCAACAGTAATTATCAGGTAGTTTATAAAATTATTGTTGCTTTAAGTTATTGAAAAATTCTCCGCACAAAGAATTCTTTGCTCATCAAGTTGGCTCCGATCGAATACTGCTAGTTGAATAATACAAAATCCTTCAATGCACGCTTTACTCCATAAATGAGTTTAAATTGATATGTATAAATTCTAAAATACAACTGTTGACACAATATTTGGTTCTCCAACCCACTCACACTGCTAAAAAAAAAAAAATGTTCTCAAGGACAAAGCTTTAAAAATGTAAACTCCTAAATTAATGGATTTTAAAACACGTTGAGATTGAGTGTTAAACATAAGTCGGCGTCCTTCTGACTACCACACATTGTTTTATTACACGTAATCTTGATTAATATACCAGCGTTAGATTGATAAAGAGATGTATCTCCAATGTTTTTTTTTCGTTCTCAACATATAAAACTAACGATTTTAGCAACTTATTCACTCCTGGTGCATCAAATGGATTGAAATCCTAACTTCAAGGTAGGTATTTTGATTAGAACAGTCGGTAGGTCTAGAAAAATCCCTTTGGGTTGTCATTATTCTTGAAGCCCGGGCGGACCCCGGGAATCCTTGTAGCCTCTCAATGCTCTTGATCATAAATTCAAGACAGCTTTTTTTTTCAAAATTATCAAAATAATAAATAGAGCTATTCCGGACCGAAATATTTTTCCTTAAGCAATGAGTTTTGAAATTTTGTGGATAATAATCATTTAATTCAGATAATCATTTGAGATTAATTATGATTTAATTCAGGGTCTGTTCAAAATTTGTAATATTATGTTAACATTAAATATATATTATGTATTATATATTAATATAATATATAATTATATATTATGTATAATTATATATAATTATATTATATATAATTATAATATATATTACATATAATTATATTTAATTATAATACATAATTATATATTATTTTAATATTATGTTTAACATTAAATATATATTATGTATAATAATAAGTGGATAATAAAAGAAAATTGTTGCGCTGATCCGTTTTGATTTTGAATATTCTGGCCGGCTATATACAAATTTATTTTTTTGGGTGGGGGGGAGGGCAGACGCAATAATCATAAAAACGGGCGAATTATATGGAAAATATAGGAATTTGCACGCAAATCGTACCATCTCAATTTTTCAGGAGGCGCCAATCTGAAGACTCCCCTTCTTGTATATATGCCTTGGATCAAAACAATAGAAGACATTAGGCCCTGTGGCATTTTTATTCCTTCATTTTGGTCTTTTTTATCTTTATCACGTAGAAGGTCATTTCCACTTTTATAGCTTTTACAGCTGAACTATACGAACGAATAATTGCAATCGAAAGAAAGAAGAACACTAAAACTGTTACTGAATTTTATTATATTATATTTTTAAATATTTTATAATATTTAAATTATATTTTTTAAATGTTTAAACATTTTAATATTTAAAATAATATTTAAAATATTTAAAATATATTTAAATTTTTATATTTTATATTATATTTTATTATAACTGACTTGATTTAGAGGTCTTGCCATAACTTGTAGGGTTTGGATAAGAGATCCGAATAAACAAGAGACAACTAAAAACAGAAACCGACTTCCCTGGACATCTTAGAAAAAACGTTTAAATTCTCTCGTTTTGTACGGAAGATAGAAATATTCAGATTTAATGAAACTTAAATCATTAGAAAGCATGAATTTTACTTTTTTGATTTAACGGAACAGAATTTTGTTTTTTAAAACTCCCTAAGAAAATCAGGCATACCAGATTGAAAAAAAAACTCAGCTACTCAGAGTTCCCTTTTGTGCTACCCACTTTGCTTGAAGACCTTGCGACACAGGATGTCCATTATTTATATATTCATGCTTTCTCCATTTTCCTGACATTCCATTTAATTTCGTATGGTCTATCGCTCAATTAATTCTTGTACAAGTCCATCTTCCCCTCTGCTAAACATAAAGCATTTTCGCTAACATTACTAACTGCATTTTTAGCTTTCCTCCCTAAGACACAATTAGCAACTTCACAAATTATTTACCTAAAATTCTTCCATCCATCTTCTACATTGTCAAATTTTAAACTTTTCGCTTTCGATCCAACATTCAATGGAAAGTTCATCTCAAATTCTTATTCTGGAGTCTACCAATGTCATAGCTTCCAGGAAGGTAGTTTCCCTTCCTAAATTAAATATTAGCTTTAAATTAACCCTAGACACTACTAGATGGTGATCTTCAATTTTAACATAGATAATAGTACTCATATATACCCCAACATCTTCTATTGATCCTGCCAGTCTTCCGTTTACCATAACATAATCAATAAGGTTAGCTCTTGTACCATCTTGTGAACACCATGTTAACTTATGGACCATTTTAGACCCATAGGATACCATATATCCCTATTTCTACCGACCTTGGAATTAGAATCCCCAAATAAAATACCATATTTCCACCTGGGACCTTTTTTATTTATTCCTGTAGCCTTAAGTAAAATTCATCTGCGTTACTACCATCTCCATCAGTCAGTTCTACGTGGGGATCATATCTAATACATTATCATATCTTATATATTTTGTGTATATTTTTGTATATCTTGATATATATGTGTTTCATACATATCGAATTTCTAATATCATGTTTAGAATATTTTCATGGAGTTTGCCTTCCGAAATGTACTTTTGTATATATCCTTATCATTCAAACAAATATTTTGACTTTCAACTTCATATCACGTTCGCCATGACGAGACACTTAGCATCTTTCAATATACTGACAATTCGGTCAATCCAAGCAGCCCCCATACCCATTGTTTAACACAATGTCCATCATGCAGGACTGCATCCACCCTCCATGTTCAACTCAAAACACAGCAATCGATTCACCTTTATCTTAGATTTTATCAACGAGCCCTTGGTCCTAGAGAATGAAACCTGCGTAATTGGTTAATTTGCATAAAAAAGAGATAGTTCTGAGGATCCTATAATTGTTTAACGAAAAAAAAACAAAAACTTTGAGCAATCCCAGTTCCAACAAAGTATACTATTCTCACATTACAAATCAAAATCGTAGATATACTTTTTCATTTGAAATTCTAGTCGTTTCCATAGGCTTATTTCATATCTTTTAAAAAGACTAAAATACTCTTAACCAATACAACCCGTAGTAGAAAAAAAACAACATCAAACAATCAAACCATCAAATATATTCCTAACCATGAAGCGAAAAATACCACATTTTGAAATTTCTTGGCTCGGGAATCAAACTTCTATTGAAGAGAACCGGTTTTACTTTTTTGAGGTGGTACCCTTTTTCTAAAAAATTATCCAAATTTTACGTAACACTTTTTCGTATTTGGATTTAGCATAAAATGGACATTTTTTTGCACGCTTTTTTTCCAGATTTCTGTTTTTAGAATCTTGGCTACTATTGGTAGGGGTGTTCTTTACCTATAATTCACTACCAAAAACGCTATGATTGGTATATAAACAAGTGGCTAAAATTGAGTTACTAGTAATCACTTAGATGACTTAGAAATATGCTGTAACCTTCGTTTGAAGTGCCTTTTTTTATTGACAGTTGAAATTGCGATTGACATTGGTAAGTAATTTATAAAGACACGCAAAGACAACATGGCCTTCTTCGCCCTTTGGTTTTCCCATTTTTGTCCTTTCACCTGTTAGATAAAATTTAAAACCTAAACCTAGAGGCTATTATTTTTTACACTGTTGAAGAAAGGCCTAACCATTTACATACGATGAAGGCTTTAGAAAATGTTTGAAGGAACAAAAGCTACGAAAATAATATTGAAAACTAATTCTATGACATTTTTAAAATAGGTATAAAATCGTAAACATTAAATATTTTCGTATAATGAATTATCCAACCCTGTATTGAATAAGCTCATGGCAGTGTTGAAATTTTGACGTCCAATAGTATTTTTATAAAAAGAATAAAATATCAGTCAGTGTAAAATGAAGACTTTTTTTTTTTAATTTGACCTTGAAAAATATTTGGTAGCTTTAGCAGTAACAGATTTAACTTATTAACCTGAAAGTGATCTTCTGAGATTTGATAGCCTCTGTCCCATCTTGCTAGAGAAGCCATCGAAAAATCAATAGGGCTAAGATTAGTTCAAAATTTGATAAACAGGTGCCTATACCACCGTCTAAGAAAATTGAGACCCAGATATCCCTCCCCTGCGTAAGTACCTGGTGCTCACTTTAGGGGATACTGGTGCTATATCAATCCAGTAATACAAAATAATGATGAATGTAAGGTAATTACAAAAATATAAGATAAAGATTAAAACATTAACTAATTAATTATCATTATTTTACGGTTATGAAGAAAACACTAACCATTCTTCACAACTGATAAACAAAAGAGTCAATACACTTTAGGATTTGTTAAAGCAACACCAATCAGCATGAAATATGTATGAGAATTACCTCATGCATGAGCGCGGCAACTTTAGCAAATGCTAACACGACTATAGATTTTGTTAATTAGCTGAATGCATCAGTTATACTGAATTTTTTAACTGAAAAAAAGTAAGTGCCTGGTGCTCACTTCAAAAGGGTAAAGGTGCTGTATAAATCCAATAATGTAAAATAATGATGAACATAAGTTAAGATTAAATCATTAACTAAGTAATTATCACTATGTTACACTTTTGTAAAAGGTCTAAGCATTTATATACGAAAAAGGTGTAGAAAATTTTGGAATGAGCAAAAAAAGTGGTAACCTTTACGATTTGTCTCAGCGACACTTACCAGTGGGATCTATTTATCAAATGAGATTTGTTCATAGGCTTGGTGATTTTAACAGATGTAACCACGACTATCACACGATCCTAAAACTCTTTCAGCTGAATATATCAGATTTTTAAACTTCAATCAAATCTTGATTTATAAATGCAGTAGATTGAATGCGTCAGATTTTTTAACCTATAACTATCAGATTTCTTGTCATTAGATATTTTACATCAGATTTGTTATAATCATTGGATTTATAATCAACAGATTTTTTAACTTATCATCATCAGATTTTTATTATCAGATATTCTCCATCAGATTTTTGTAATCATCAGACTTGTAATTGTTATATTTTTTTAACTTGAAAGCATCACAGTTTTTAATTTATAATCATCAGATTTTTTTATCATCAGATATTTTGCATCAGGTTTTTTATAGTCATCAGACCTAGAAACATCAGATTTTTTAACTTATAATTTAGATATTTTACATCGCATTTTTTATAATTATCACACTTATAATTATCAGATTGTTTACCTTGAGTCCATCAGATTTTTTAACTTATAATCATCAGATTTTTTATAGTCAGATATTTTACCTTAGACTTTTTATAATCATCAGACTTAAAATCATCAGATTTTTAACTTGAATGCATCAGATTTTTGAATTTATAATAAAAATTTTTCACTTAAAAAAAATCATAGCTAAATTTTACGGGTCACTGTTCTGCTTCCACAGTCCACATCAATGGGGTAATCGCAAGGGTTCCTCGTCCATACTGCATTGTCATTGAAAAGTAAGCCATCTAGACATAGTTCCTCTGTTGCAACACCATCTATACACGTGTAATATTTATCACACTGCTTCGAATCGGGGAAATAACCATTTGGTTCGGGACATGTAAACGATTGTGCACTTGCTGGAAAAATAGTAAATCAAAAGGGTATCTAGAGAACTGGGCTTGTTTAGACTAGGTTCAAACCCATGCTTTCACGAAATAAACACATTGTTAGTACTAGTGGCATCAATTCACGAAGAAGTAAGGTGGGGAGGGGGCGAGGAATTTTTTAAGGGAATATGCAAATAAAGATTTTTCCAAAATCTAGGGGGATATCCTTTTTCTATTTCTTATGAAGATTCAAAGAGGCATTTTAATATGCTAGGGGGGATTTTCTCCCCTTCCAATTGGTGCCTCCGTTTAGTATCTGAAACGGCTGTTTCAGATTTAAGACCATCAAGAGGAAGCCCAAAACGAAGAAATTACAAAAAGATATAAACAGAAACAAATATAAATATAAATAAAAGAACTGACAATTGTGCTAAAGAAATGTTCAAATGTGTAACTAAAGAGAGAGCAAAGGGATTTAACCCTCAAGAAAACTCACTGCTTTCTAAACATATCTTGCTGCTTTCAAAGGTAGTTGGGCATTCTCCCTCTCTCCTAGAAAATTCCTCACCACACTTATGTGATTATTCACCTATATATCATTTTTTTTCTCCGTTTCTTATTTTGCTAAGCTGGCTGAAAGTCTGAGTTAATATCAGGTTATTTTTATAGCTTTGGAAAAGTTTTAGCTTATCTGATGATTGTTGCGTTTGTTTGATTTATTCAATGACAAACTTTGTTGCTGATGTTAAACGAATTAATATTTATTAAAAATACAACCTCAGAAGCAGAAACGAAATTTGGAAAAAGAAAGAAACTGGTCCTTCAATTGGTCTTAAAAAGTCGTCAAGTTTGGAATCGTTATAAACTAGGGCGGATGAAGTAGGTAGAAGGTATTCCGTCCTGTCTTTCTTATTGGTAGCTTAAAATAAAAGATGTTAAATATCATCTGGTTGTTTTTTTTACTAAATATTTTTGGGTCGAGGCTGATTATTCAAAATACGAAATAGGCGTTAATAGTATAAGCTCATCTTGATAAAATCTCAACATAATAAAAAATCATCTTAGCTATGGAAACTCAAATAACCTTGTTGGGCTAGTACCACGTCTTCCTCCGGCTTGTTCAATTTGAAAATTTACGCCATCTATGTTTACCGTTAGGAACCCATAAATTATACTCCGAGTTTTCATACCTTAACCACTATTTTACTATGTTGATTAATTGCTGAAGTCTTAAAGTTCTTTGAAAGATACTTCTGATTTAAATTTGACGACCCTTATGATTGAGCAGTCTTTCTCAAAAGAATTGTGACAAGAAGTCAAACTTTATCGTAAAGAGTGAGGGATGAGGAAAAGGTTGTCCATCTGATAAAGTTTTGATGTTGCTCCTTAATTTTAGTTGAAAAAACTTTTTTTTAAGTTTTATTTATCCTATTGTTTAGGATAAATAAAAATTAAATTACATGGCGGTGATGAATGTAAACTTCAGATTTTCTTCTTATCTTTTTTCTGTATATCGGTGGTTTTATCTTGTGGCAGGTCACTCTAGGCCAGGGGTTTAGTTGTTGATGGTTGACAAGTGAAATCGTCAAGCCAAGGGCCCAGTTAGTTGATCTAGGCTCTCCTGAAAAAGTTGATTTTACGCAATAGTCTGCTTCTCAAAACACCAGCGGCGATGGGAATATGTGGAATAGGCTTCTGAATTTTTTTGAATATTTCAAATAAATAATTTTTATTAAATAAGAGAACGAGTTTATTTCAACAAAAACTATGGAGCTACATTAAATCGTATAGCGAACAGAAATTATTCCGTATATGACGAGGAATACCCCTCCTCAATACCTCGCTGTTCACACTGAAGTTTTTTGAGTACTTTGAAAAAGTCTCTTATTCTAGTTAAACGGCCTTTGTTTTTCAAGAGTCCTTCTTTAAGAACTAGGAAAAAAAAGTTTGATTTTAGCATAAAGAGCGATGCTTTGACGAAGAGGCATCCCCAGGGCCGTATCTAGGATTTTTTCGGGGGGTGCTTTACATAAGGATATTTTTCGAGGGGTAGCTTACACAAAAAGCTGAAAAAAACGCATAATTTTCTTATAACCGTTTGTCTTACGTTTTTACGAGTCAGAAAAATATTTTGGGGAGAGGAATCAAACCCCCAGCCCCCTGGATATGGCCTTGGGCATCCTCCCCACATAAGGAATAATCTCTGTTTGTTTTAAGGGCTACTGTTGCTCCTTTCTTTCGGTTAAAAAAGCTGTTTTTTTAATTTAATTCCTGATCATTTTTAAAGTGCCAGGAAACATGCTTCCACCTCCATGGAAAACTCTCCCAAGATAATTTCTCTATAGAAAGTTTCTCTCGTGTAAAATCCCTTCCTCCGGAAAATTCCCGACGGAAAATGTCTTGTGGACAATTCTGCTTGGAAAATTCTCCTTATCCTACTTTCATTGGAAAAAAAGGCTTGTTTTTTTGTTATATTTCTAGTAGTTTTTCAAATCATACCAAAAATCACACCTCTGTGGGAATCTCCGGGAATCTCCTCCCACTCCCAATGAAAATTTTTTCCCGTGGAAAAATCTGCCATGGGGAATTTCTTCTGCGCAAAACTTTCCCACAAAAAATTGTTCCCTAAGAAAATCCCCTCCCCCCAGGGAAAGATTTCTTAGACAATTCCAGCCCAGCTGAAAATTTCCCATCGGAAAATTCCCTCAGAACATCTCCACATGTAAATTTGAGTCGTCAAAGAGAAAGTTAAGATAAACTACGAGAATTTTGAATAGGATTACTGGCAGATTTCCCCTGTGTAAAATTTCCCCTCTAGAGTTCACCCCCTGAAACTTTTCTCCCAACGGATAATTTGCTCCATGGAAAATCCCCCCCGTAGAGAACCCCCCTCCCCCAAAAACATATGTATATATTATATATTTGGCCACAGATGGGACAAATGTAGACGGGGTTCTCCGAAGAACTGGCACAAGACCGCTCATCATGGAAGACCATCATTCAGAAGCTCTGATTAGATGCCGGGTGAGGCGGAAACGTCTGGTCCTGCTGCAAGTACGTGTAAGTAAGTGCCCAATATCAAATACTGTACGTAAACCTTGGGCAAATTCTGTAACTTACAGCCCTTTCCCTGTCGAGGGTCTGTGGAGGATACCATGGAGGGTCATGTTCTTCCCGGAGGATTAGTTATTGCTTTATAATCATGCTGAACGAAATGACTGTCTTAAAATACTGATCTAATGAATTTGGACTAAAAAAAGGGGCATGGGAGACGGGCTAGTTTCCCTCTAATCGTTTGGTCACTTAAATTACCGGCAATAAATCTCTCCGTTCGAATGAGCCCTCTACTGATATTCTAGGACCATTGGCTCGATAAGATCACCCCTGGGAAAAAAACAAATACAAACAAACAAATAAACCCTCATCCGTGATCACTCCTTACTCACAATTCGTTAACACAAACTGTTTGATTCGAAAGTGTCCAAACCAGTACCTAGTACTATCCTTAGGTTAAAAAGTATGGGTGACTAACTCGTTGGCCTGGACTGCATTCCGGGTAGGGTCATCCCCCTAGTGATTCATCATCCTTTCTAGTGATTTTTTATACTACCTAGTGATTTTCTTCTAGCTAGTGATTCGTAGTGATTTTTGTTCTGAAACTATTGATTTTTTCTCAAATCTAGTGATTTTTCGCGATGTACGGCGTATATTCATGACTCAAATAAATCAAATAAATCGACTCGAATCGAATAAATCATACAAGAGGCTAATTAATATAAAAAAAACACAAAAAAGTGATTCACTGCAGTTCCTAATATGTTCCAAATTAGCAATTATGCAAATATAACCACATTTGAAACTACCGAATCTTTCGCCATATTTCCATATCAGATATAAATCCCAGGGTGTTATAATCAAGATAACAGGCGAAACCTAGTTAATTGTAAAATTTCAAAAATGTTCTATACTACTTGTTTCACTACATTTACTCAGGTCGAATTTTTGTCTTCATATTTATGTTTTTATTCTCTGGAATCTAAGAGTTCTAAATTCGATTTTTTATTTGTTAAAGCCTTTGAAAATGGACTGAATGGTGAACATGATTACACCCTCTACATCTGCAAATAGAACAGAAGTGGAGTCATTGAAAAATAAAAAGTTGAACTTTCTAAATGAAAAAAGAAATCATTGAAAAGAAAATTGGACTTGCTGCTTTTTATAAAGCGATTTGCAATGTAACTAGATAGATTAAATCAATTGTAATTTGATAATTGAAGTCGGTTGAGAGTAGAGAGGGTATCTACTCTGGGAATTGTCTAATGATTTTAATTTCTACTAGATTTTACAATGATTTCAATGATTTCTGCAGTGATTTAAATTACTAATATCCAATCAAATTACCCAATTAAAATTACCAAATTACCCAATTAATTATCCAATTTAAATTACTAAAATCCAATCAAATTACCCAATTAAAATTACCAAATTACCCAATTAATTATCCAATTTAAATTACTAATATCCAATCAAAACCCCAATAATTCTCCAAATCCTCTTATTTGTAATTGAAACACATAATAAGAGCAAACACGTCCTATTTTTTATGTTTGTGGAGTTATGTGCTAACATATCAAACTGTTTGTTGTTACAAACTGTTTCAATGGAGCAATTTAATAGTAATCGAAATCCTAGAAATGAAATTTTGATATAAAACGATATATATCATCGGCTAATTATGTTCTTTTCAAATATATAAGTTTGATAGGCTAAAAAGCTAAAACTATTAAGATTTGCCTGATTTTCCAAGAGGAAGGAAACACCCAATAAAAATCCAATAATTTTAATTAAAATCAAACCGTTAGATTCGGCGTATCAGAGAACCCTAATGTAGAGGTTTCAAGCCCCTATCTGCAAAAGTGTTGATTCTTGTATCATTTGCATATGAAAAATCACAGATTCGTGTTAATTTGTGCTTTTTTAAAGGGGTGATGTAATCAAACCAACGGTCCTAGAACATCGAGAGAGGGCATTTGAATGTAAATTTAAATTTTTGGCGTCTCTTTTATCTGAAAAAAAAAGATCAAACGGCTACCAGCCCAAAATATTCTCCAAAAATTATCCGATCTAAAGTTTGAGATAACCATTTTGTTTAGTATATTGGACAGGTTCCAAAACTTTATCTTTAGATTGAACAAGACCCACAGAGCCCCTCAGGATAGGTCTGGAGATGAAAGTATGCTAAGAAGGATTTGCTAAGGATAATGTACGATGGATGAAAACAGTTTCATAGCCACAAAGACAAAGGACGGGTGACAGAATGCAATGGATTTGTATAACTTGGGCTATATATTTACACACTAGGGTGATAGGTTAAGTTAGGCTAGTTTACCCCAAGGCCCTCTTAATGTGCAAATATATAGCCCAAAATATATTATTATATAAACTAAAGTATTATATTTTCATCATATTTTGGCCTATTTCATTAGGATTAACATGATTATAATTCTTGGGAGCGTTTCGTATAATTAAAAAGTACCTCTTTTTCTTATTGAAGAAGCGACGAAACCGATGCTTACCGAAATTTGTGAAGTGTGGAACGCATTTTTTCCATGGCAATTTAAAAAGGCCGATTTCAAAGTTGTCGCTGGCATCCCAGTAATTACACTAGCTCAACTAGATTAAATAAAAAATGTTATATATTTTTTGGGGGAAAAAACTGGGGTTTTGGATCGACAAGGAAAAAAAATTTAAAAAGGAAAAAGGACAAATTTCGATTTGATCACTGATAACCAATTTTCAATGATTCGAGTATAAGCAAAAGGTTTTGTTCTAGTCCCTGCATGAGAATACAAAAAGACATTTTTCAAAATTTGAAGGGCAAAATTTCACGAAAAATGAATCTAAAGGTGTTTTTTACATCTGGGGGGAAGGGGTAATTTTACCCCCTTCCTGTAGGCGCGCCTTTAAGCCTATAGAGCGTTGTAAAGAAACAAAATATTTATAAATTATAATGATAAGGAGTATTATAATTCTAAATATTTCTAGTCAATAATCTAATAATTTATGTACTGATTTAGTGATTTTTTCAAGGATCTAGTGATTTATTCACCGGGTGGCAATCCTGATTCCAGAATGAACACAAAGTAACTAAAAGTTCTGAAAATCTTTTTTTGTTCCTGCTGACGTTTCGTAACAGTCGGAACAACAGAAAAGTAACTCTGAATCTAATTTGCTAGTAAATTTTATTAAAGATAGTTACATAAATAAATACATAAAATAGATAGTTTAAAGTAAATAGATATAAATAAATAGTCACATAAAGACAGTAGATAGTAAAGATAGTTACAAAGAACATGTTTAATGGATTAAGTGCGCATTATAATCATTTTTAAACACATTGAATGTATTATTGAACTAAATAATACTGAAAGAATAATGAATACAATTGAAACACATAAAGATTATATCTTTAGAAACCTAAGTAGTTACTTAACAACCGTTTCCGGTGACTGTTACTTTAAGTAACATTTACAGTTAAACTATAACATAGTTAAACAATACTTAAATAGCCTTAGACCAGAAACATTTAAGAAAAAAAAAACGATTGATTCTACGGAGTACCTAATGTCAATTAAAAAACTTGACATACCCGCCTCTCAGCTGAATTTTAAGGGGGAGGCTGCCTGGTCTAACGGCATTTCCAATGCTGTATAATCAACAGAGATGTTTATCAAACAGTTTGTGGTAGCGAACTGCAGTAAGGAGCGACCCGGCTCAATAGTAACCAAAACTCTAAAAATCAGAATTTTGATACTAATAGATACAAAAAAAAATCGAATTTTATGCTGATTTTAAATATATAAGTTTCATCCAACGGTTTGCAACCTGGAATACAGCTTTAGACCAGAAATACTTAGCAAAAAAAAAATTTCTTCGTCTCTGAGCCGAATTTTAGGGGGGGGAGGTGGGCTGCCTGTTCTAACGGCATCTCCAATGTTGTATAATTTAAATCAAAAATACAAAAATAAAAGGCAGTGTCATTCAACTAGGGGGGGGGGTGGGCTGGCACCTCCTGCCCGCTACCTAATGGGCGCCCATTCAGAGAGATGTTGATCAAACAGTTTGTGGTAACGAACTGCAGTAAGGAGCGACCCGGCTCAATAGTAACAAAACTCTAAAATCAGAATTTTGATACTAATAGATGCATCAAAAGGATCGAATTTTATGCTGATTCTAAATATATAAGTTTCATTCTTACCTATCAAAAGTTACGAGCCTGAGAAAATTTGCCTGAATTTGGAAAATAGGGGGACACACCCCTACACATCATAGTATCTTAACGAAAATCTTATCATCATATTCAGCGTGTCAGAGAACCCTATTGTAGAAGTTTCAAGCTCCTATCTACAAAAATGTGGAAATTTGTATTTTTTGCCAGAAGACCGATCACGGGTGCGTGTTTATTTGTTTATTTGTTGTTTTTTTTTCAGGGGTGATCGTATCGACCCAGTGATCCTAGAATGTCACGAAATGGCTCATTCTAGCGGAAATTGAAAGTTCCGGTGCCCTTTTTAAGTGACCAAAAAAAATTTAAGGGCACCTAGGGCCCCTCCCACACTCATTTTCCCCAAAGCTATCGGATCAAATTTTGAGATAGCCATTTTTTCAGCATAGTCGAAAAACCTAATAACTATGTCTTTGGGGCTGACTTACTCCCCCACAGTCCCCGGGGGAGGGGCTGCAAGTTACAAACTTTGACCATTGTTTACATATAGTAATGGTTATTGGGAAGCGTACAGACGTTATCTGGGGGATTTTTGCGGTCGGGGGAGGGGGGTCAAGAGGAAGGGTTTACGTGGGATGACCTTTCCATGGAGAATGTATCATGGGGGAAGAGAATTTCCATGAAGGTGGCGCAGGATTTTCTAGCATTCTTTAAAAAAAAAATATGAAAAAGTGTTTTCAACTGGATATAAGGAGCAGCATTAAAACTTGGAACGAACAGAAATTATTACGTATACGAAGAGGTTCAACTTCTCCTAAATACCTCACTCTTTCTTATTTTACTTTTATTACTACCTAACTATTTATTCTAATACTTTTGTGATTCAAGGGTCATTCTTAAAGAATTGGGATAAAATTTAAGCTTTGGTGTAAAGAGCAAGGTATTGACGAGGGTGTGAACCCTGGCATATGCGTAATCAAAATATACGAATATAGAAGCTCGTTACGTAAGTTAATTCGTAAGTTACGTATATTTATTACTAACAAAAATGTTCGTACAAAAATTAAAAGTTTTAGTTGCCTTTTTAAGTAACCAAAATATTGGAGGGCAACTACACCTCCTCCCCAACCCGTTTTTTCTCAAAATCGTCCTATCAAAACTATGAGAAAGCCATTTAGCCAAAACAAAATTAACATGAAAATTCTGTTTTAGTTATTCATGTACAAAGAGCTAAAATCAAAATATGCATCAATTTAAAAACGTTCAAAAATTAAATAAAAAAACAACAAGTTTTTCAAATGAAAGTAATGAGCAACATTAAAACTTAAAACGGACAGAAATTACTCCGTATATGAAAGGGTCTGTTTCCTCTTCAACACCTTGCTTTTTAAGCTAAAGTTTTTTTTATTGTTTTAAAGAGTAGAGTTGAGAGAAAGAGTCAAACTTTAGCGTAAAGAGCGGGGCGTTGAGGAGAGAACAACCCTTTTCATGTACGGAGTAATTTCAGTTCCTTTTAAGTTTTAATGTCGCTCCTTACTTTCAGTTGAAAAAACTTATTTTTCTATTTAGCTGCACGCAGGAACGTGTCTGCAATTTGTGCGTCGATGTGAAAGCTCATATCAAGGTTTTGACAAAGACTATGCCCGACATCGAGGCATGTGACGAAACCCAAGTACACCTGGGTTAAACTAGGGTCGGCACATATACAGATATATACCTCAGAAGGGAGGAGAGGACAACACTGGGAAGAGTGGTAGCAATTTTTTTCAAAAGAATAATTTTTTTTCGAAAAAAATAAATGATGGAAAGATGACAGGAGAGAATGGAACATATTCCTGTACAAGTTGTTAAACAGTTCGTGATAATGAACTTTAAGTAAGGAGCGACCCTGCTCAATAGTAACCGGAACTCTAAAAAAGGGAATTCTGATACCAATAGATACATCAAAAGAATTGGGTTTTTATGCTTATTTGAAATATAAATTTCATTAAGTTTAGTATGGCTCATCAAAGACTAAGAGCCTGAGGAAATTTGCCTGATTTTCGAATAAGGGGGAGAACACCCCCTAAAAGTCAAAAAATATTTATGAAAACCACATCATCAGATCAAAGCCACATTTATCAAATTTAATCTTACCCATCAAATGTTACGAGCCTGAAAAAATTGGCCTTATTTTGAAAAAGGGGGAAACGACCCTTAAAAGTCATAAAATCTTAATGAGAATCATAAAATCAGATTCAGCGGCTGTAGAGGTTTCAAGCTGCTATCTGTAAAAATCTGAAATTTTCAATTTTTTTGCCAGATGAAAAACGCGGATGTTTGTTTATTTGTTTTTTTTTCAGAGGTAATCGTATCAACCCAGTGGTCCAAAAATATCGCGAGAAGGTTTATTCGAACGGAGATTAAAAGTTCTAGTACCCTTTTTAAGTGACCAAAATACTGGAGGGCAACAAGGCAACATCCCACGCTTATTTTTTCCCAATGTCACCCTATCAAGATTTTAAAATAGCCATTTTGTTCAACATAGTCGAAAAATCTAATAATTATGTCTTAGAGGATGACTTAATCTCCCACACTCCCTGGGGGAAGGACTGTAAGTTATAGACTTTGCCCATTGCTTACATATAGTGTTGGAGTTTTTTTGGTGGGGGGATCGAGGGGAGTGGTTACACGGTGATCTTTCCATGGAGAAGTTTTTTCATGAGGGAAGAGAGTTTTCAATGAAGGGGCACCATATTTTACAGCATTATTTAATAAAGATTAGAAATTAAACATAAAAACTAGTCTCTTCAATCGAAAGTAAGGAGCAACATTAAATCTTAAAACGAACAGGAATTATTACGTGTATGAGGGAGTTGGCCCCTCATCAATGCCTCGCTCTTTGCGTGAAAGTTTTTTTTAGTAATGTTAAAAGAGCTATTTATTCTAAATAAACGGCCTTTGTGATTCAGGGGTCATTATTAAAGAACTGGAACACAATTCGAGCTTTAGCGTAAAGGCCAAGATATTGACGAGGGGGCAAAACACCTTCACATACTTAATATTTTTTTTAAGTTTTAATGTTGCTCCTTTATTTCAATCGAAAAAAACTTTTATTTTAGACGCTGACCCTGACGGTGAAAGATCTAGTTCTAAAATTTTCATTCTTGACCAAGAAAACAGAAATTACAATGCAAAATTTTTGGTAATATATTCTAATATTCTGAAGAGATAAAAAAAGAAAAAGGGCTGGGACTTGATTACGATGGTAGTGACTATTAATTTTGGGACAATCGTTGAACAGAGAATTGAATTGTATCTTTCTTTTTTTTACCCTTTTATTTCTGTGTTACAGCATAATTAACTTAATTAAAATAAACTATGAAAAGTTTCCTAATGGACGTTAGGTACATATACAAAAGTTTACGTGGGGAAGGGTAATAATCCATCCACATGTCGAAAAAAAAGCCAATTCCACTAATTTCAGAACCTTAAAAACCGTAATATTTCTGAACACGACCCACTGATTATAAAGGTAGGTGGGCATCCTTTCACCCTCCAAGAGAATATATATATATATATATATATATATATATATATATATATATATATATATATATATATATATATATATATATATATATATATATATATATATATATATATATATATATATATATATATATATATATATATATATGCTTAGTTGACTGAGATTGGGGGTAAATTTTAGGCTATTTTTGGAAGGGTGCTTAGCCTTGAAATGGAGCCTACTTCATTTCGTTTTTGAGGAGTAGTTTATTTCACTACAGGGCACCAATCCTCGGAAACGTAAGGGGTACAACATCTTTTCAATTAGGAAAAAGATAAGATATTTTTGAAATATTTTTGATATTTTTGGTTGATGGCTCGTTTTTCCGAATTTTTTCTATATATATAAAAAAAAAACAAAGAAAATTTGTTTTTCTAAGTCTATGGGGAAATAAAATCTAACGCGTGACTCCTGCTAACTAGTACCGCTGGTCCATTGTATATCTAGATATGTGTTCTTTGTTAACTAAGATAAAGATTTTTACCTGTTGCTACAACAGCAACTAAAAAAGCACAATACGATTTCATCCTCGCAGTTCGATAACACGTAACTTAATGACTCGTCTTCATTCTGCAAAACCTCTGGCGGTAATTTGGGTGCATATTAGTGAAAGTGGCGTTCAAGGTTAATTATTGACATTGGAAGAACATAACTGGAAGAAGCACCTTTTCCGATGATGATTTTAAATATTTTTGCGCAAATCTGGAATAACCAGTTGTACAACAAGAAGAGGGAGGAACTCTTTACTGAGAAATACAGCAATTATTATTAAAGCAGTTAATAGACATAGTTATTATAGTTATAATTCATAATTATAGTAATAGTAATAATGATAGCAGTTAATAATAAGTAGTTATTAAAGTAATAAGCGCAATAAAAAGCAAAGCCAATTGAACTCAGCGACTGAAGGAGGAGACATTAGTGCCAATTCACGAACATGTAGGAGGCAGGGCCTTATCTGGGATTGTTTCGGCGGGAGGTAAAAAAAAACTTTATAAGACGCAGCAGAAATGTGTTTATATGTATTTCTTATCTACGCTTTAACTGGTCGCAAAATAGCCGCGGGGGTATTCAAACCCCCTTACCTCTCCCCTGGACACGACCTAGGTACGAGGCAATTATAGGAGGCAAAATAGGAGTATTTTTCAAAGCGTAACGTAAAACATTTTTGTTTTCCTCAATTGTTCTGAATGGAAATACCAAAAATTATTATTTTAAAAAAGCTAGGAAGAAACTGTCCCCCTCCATTGCCACCTCTGGGGAGAAATGTCACAACGCTAACTTTTAGGCCTCCTGCTGGAACTATCATGATTTTTTATCATTTGTTCCTTTATTTCATATAATTTTCATATAGTTTGTCCATTTTTGAATGTTAGACATGTATTTTAATAACTGTCGTAGATGATAAGAGGGGTCTTCCCAAAATTTTTCTTAAGTAGAGCCGTTTCTAGAATTGGTGATGCCCGTAAAAAAATCAATCACAGCGCCCTACTTCCAACTCAAACCTAAGCCAAAAAACCAGATCAAAGTCAAAAGGGATAAAATGATAAATTCCCAGCCACGGCTCCCCAAAGCTATGACCAAGGGACGACTGCCCCGAGTGCCAACCCCCCCCCCCCCACAAACTGCTCTAGTCCTTTATAGGGTTTCCCTTCTTGGAACTACTGTTTGTTAAACGAAAAAATATTTCAATATAGTTTAAGTTGACAGATGAAAAAAAAAACTTTGATTATTAGTTTAAGATGCTTCAAATTTTCTTATATCATTAGTATTGACATTAAGAAGTTAGGGAATTGACAATATTAAATTAAAGCAAACTGTCCAAAATAAATATAGTTTTCAATAAAAAACAAACAACACAATAGGCTTTTGAACTTTTATGGGTGAGGGGAGGGGGGAAATAGCGAAGCTAATGTACGTAGTTTAATTTTTAATCATTTCAAGATTTATTTGCTCATCTATATCAATATCTGTTCATATCAGTATCTTTGAAGTGATCATTTATTTTATTTTCTGTTCGTTTAGGGTTAAATTTATTCTGTGATAGTTGCCTTCAGTTGGAGCTATTACAGAACTTTATTTCTGTTGGCCTTCAATATAATATGACTTAAGTTTTACATTTAAAATTAATAAAAACAGCAATGAGTATTTTTTTTTTTTTGTAAAAATGTAACTATATTACACTTTAGCATCTCTTATCCGACTTAAAAGGTTAACATTAACTTCCCCAGTTGTAATTTGTAAAAGATAATAATCTTTATTTATCCTGCAGCTTGTTGCCGGATAAGTATTTAGGGAACTAGGCAAATGTCAACATTAATCACCTGTACTCCAGTGTAAACATAGCTTATTTACAAATCTCTTAATGTCCAACATTTCACGATTACTGCCCTGTTTTGTTAGTTGCATATAATTTCATATTTATGTTCCGTTTTAGAAAAGAAGGAATTTTTTGCATCATATGACGTCGCTTATCCTGCCGAAGCTAACAGGTGTAACCTCCCCGATAACTATTAAAACCAGGGCTGCCAACTGCCGACGTCTGAAAGGAGTACAAATCAAGTCCAAAATAGAGCGAAATTTGTTAAAAAGAGTGCAAGTCAAAAAATTCACAAATCAGAAAATGTGTAGCCTCTTTCGCTGTTCTGACCACCTTTACGCGATTTCAAATAATTATCAATTATGCTTCGACCAATAAACGTATTATCTTTAAATTTTTCAAATGTACGTTAAATAAAGTTAAGAGGGTCCCTAACTTTATTACAAATGTACTTTAAATAAGGTAAAGGTAAATAAGGTAAGGTAAGGTAAATAAGGTAAGGCTCTGCTTGAAATTTGGAGCTGTTTATTTTGATTGCTTGGATCTTCAACTGAACTGTAGTTGACTTCTTAAAATGTTGAGATACAGTTTTGTCTCCATTTTGTCCAAATTTTCTGGAAGGAATATAAGAGGTCTAAGTATTAAGCCATGAACTATAGCTGACTTCACTATAGTCAAGTAGCGCACCCTAGCAGCGAAAAAAAATGGCGAACATTGTGTGTTATAGAAAATGTTTCTTCTTCTTCCTCTGCTGAATTTCCTACTTCTTTCCTTTTAGTGTAAATTTATATCCAATTTTTATATGAAATGAGTAGTTTTCTGGGACACTCCTGGGAAAAGAGTAGTTTTCCTGGGAGCAGCAAAAAAAAAAAAAAATGGCGAAAACATTGAGTGTTACAGAAAATATTTCTTCTTCTTCCTCTATTGAATTTCCTACTTCTTTCCTTTTCGTGTAAATTTATATCCAATTTTTATATGAAATGAGTAGTTTTCTGGGACACTCCTAATAAGTGGATAGCTGCTTTTCCGCCGAATGTACTGCTTTTCTTTGAGTAAATTAAGTTAGAGCGCATTAATGAATATGAATAAATACCAATGAGGCAAGTTCTGCGAAAAGGGTATTTTAGATCATGTGAGGTTCAGAGAAAAATGTCTTTCTAGGTTGTTTATCACAACAACACAGAAAGTTGTGTAGGCACAATATATTTAATAAAAAAAAGGTTTAATAAAAAAATACAATAATCATAACTTACATAATCTCTCTTCTCTATGCAGAAATGCATGCTGAGTTCCTTATCGCCTCAAAACTTATTACGCACTATGGCTCTCTCTTCACTCCTCGATACAACCATGGCCAATACCTTTAATATCATCCTTACAAGTCCTTACCATTTCATCCAGGAGCAAACCTCTCTAATCTCTACTAAAGAAAAAAATTACTCAATAATGACTAAATTCTCTTAACTATTTAAACCCTGTATTCAATTAAATTTATTTCAAACACAAGATATCTTTTTATTTTTTTTAAAGAATCGAGGGAGCTTCTATTTCTAAGTTCAAGTGGAAGAATTATTGTAAGGTTTAGCGCAGACGGTGTCGGGCAAAAATCCGACCTCACTGTTGGCGTATGTTGAATATGGATCTGTGCAGATAGTCATGTAACTGAAAGATGCTTTTCGGCTACCAAACGGAATAGATTTCTGAAAGGCGGTGGAAGCAAGCCGGAGAGGAGTCTGAAAGCAAAAACCAAGCAGGAAAGCTACCTAGCGATTTCACCGAGAAATAATCTTCTGTGTGTTTGATGATCTTCAAGGCGAAATAGTCATATAATTGAAAGATACCTTTCAACTACCGAACGGAATAGATTTCTGAAAGGCGGCGGAAGCAAGCCGGAGAGGAATCTGAAAGCAAAAACCAAGCAGGAAAGCTATCTAGCGATTTCACCGAGAAATAATCTTCTGTGTGTTTGATGATCTTCAAGGCGAAATAGTCATGTAATTGAAAGATGCCTTTCGGCTACCGAACGGAATAGATTTCTGAAAGGCGGCGGAAGCAAGCCGGAGAGGAATCTGAAAGCAAAAACCAAGCAGGAAAGCTATCTAGCGATTTCACCGAGAAATAATCTTCTGTGTGTTTGATGATCTTCAAGGCGAAATAGTCGTGTAATTGAAAGATACCTTTCGACTACCGAACGGAATAGATTTCTGAAAGGCGGCGGAATCAAGCCGGAGAGGAATCTGAAAGCAAAAACCAAGCAGGAAAGCTATCTAGCGATTTCATGGAGAAATAATCTTCTGTGTGTTTGATGATCTTCAAGGCGAAATAGTCATGTAATTGAAAGATGCCTTTCGGCTACCGAACGGAATAGATTTCTGAAAGGCGGCGGAAGCAAGCCGGAGAGGAATCTGAAAGCAAAAACCAAGCAGGAAAGCTATCTAGCGATTTCACCGAGAAATAATCTTCTGTGTGTTTGATGATCTTCAAGGCGAAATAGTCATGTAATTGAAAGATGCCTTTCGGCTACCGAACGGAATAGATTTCTGAAAGGCGGCGGAAGCAAGCCGGAGAGGAATCTGAAAGCAAAAACCAAGCAGGAAAGCTATCTAGCGATTTCACCGAGAAATAATCTTCTGTGTGTTTGATGATCTTCAAGGCGAAATAGTCATGTAATTGAAAGATACCTTTCGACTACCGAACGGAATAGATTTCTGAAAGGCGGTGGAATCAAGCCGGAGAGGAATCTGAAAGCAAAAACCAAGCAGGAAAGCTATTTAGCGATTTCACCGAGAAATAATCTTCTGTGTGTTTGATGATCTTCAAGGCGAAATAGTCATGTAATTGAAAGATGCCTTTCGGCTACCGAACGGAATAGATTTCTGAAAGGCGATGGAAGCAAGCCGGAGAGGAATCTGAAAACAAAAACCAAGCAGGAAAGCTATTTAGCGATTTCACCGAGAAATAATCTTCTGTGTGTTTGATGATCTTCAAGGCATTCTTGTGCATGAAATTCAGTTTTTTCAGATGGGATTTGAACGTCAACTGATATACCATTGCGCAATACTTTAAGCAGGGTTTGATGAGCGTATGGTGGATAAGCCTTGATGTCGCTCGAGTATCTTGTTTAATCTCTTCATTTGGTTGAACAAATATATGTAAAATCTTTTCCGAACTTCTATGATCTCAAGCTTTCGATCCACCGGCCAAAGCCATAGCTAACATCAGCTAACGGGCTAAGACAAATATTACATTATTCCTAAGTGAGAGGGTTCAATCGCGAAGCAATGAGAAGCAATAGTCACTCTGGCGTACACAGTGATATGCTGGGAAATATTAACTCCTTTGTTACATAAGTTAATAAATAATTATTGAAATTCTAAAGTTGTTTTCTACTTTCATCAATTTTTTATATTTGATCTTCATTCGTTTTGACTCTTATATATTTTTTTTAATTCACCCTTAGCTCATAGGCCAGAGTTTAACTTTTGCATTTACAATGCTTCAAGAAAACCCCGGAAAAAACTGTTTTCTTAATACTTTTTTTTTGTTTAATGCCAACATAATCATTTTCGTCTTGTTCTGCATCCCTTCAATCCTGACATCATGTGGTCACGATGTCTCCTTTTCTTAGATGTATGATCATGAATCATGAGGAAATTTAGAGTTGCTGTTCTTTTTAGAAAACCCAAAAGTCATACGACTGATTGGAGTAGCTATTTCCCCGAGAGCATCTGAGATTACAGCTTTGAACTAAAATGTCAACCGATGAACTTTAAGCAAATAATGTCAATATATAGGCCTAAAAAATAAAATTCAATTTAATGTATTATTTCTTTACAAAACTGCTCAAAACACATATAATTTTCAATAAACCGCCAACTCTGCAGTAGACTTTAAACTTTTATAGAGAGGGAAGCAGGCAGTACTCGAACTCTTGTTTGTAGTGATTACTATTCGTTTTAAGCTTGATTTTCATATTCACATACTTTATTTAATTTTTATTCGTTTCGGTTTAATTTATTCTTTAGTAGTAATTTCTGGTCGTTTTGAGTTTGAATCATTACAGTTTTTTTTATTATTTCTGCTGATTTTAAGTTTAATATGGCTTTTACGCTTCTTTGAAGAAAATCCTTTTTCATTTTTTTAAAATTAATCCGGTAAAAAGCTACAGCTAATGCCCGATACGGGTAGACTCGTCTTAAAGGCCAGTCCATGAGTAAAGGTAACAACCCCTATTCATTCTCGAGACCATAATTCAACTTCTCAAGAACATAATTTTCATTTTACTGAAAAAAAACGACTGCGGATTGCCAGTTTAATATACACCGATATTTATATATCGATATTATTTCCGATATACCGATATTTATTCCTTAAAGTATTTTGAAAACATTAAAAATATATTTTGTTTTCAGTAAAGTACAAATTATGTTCTGGTCTTGAAAAGGAATGGAGGTTTTCCATAAACAAAGTCTAATGATTCTTTGTCTTATTTCTTCTTTTCCTCGGTCCCCTTATTTATTGTCTTTATCATGATTATTTTTTAATGTCGGTTCAGTTTTGAAATGTAGCGATAGCAACAATTCAGTAAAAAGCAAACCATGGCCCATAGATACCAATAATTTAAAAATCTACTTAAAAAAATATGTCTAGAGGAGAAAATTGCCATTTACACATGATTTAGGGATAGCAACTATTTTTTCTTTCAATTAATCCAAATAGTAAAATGGAATATTGAAAAGAATATACAGGAATTTTGAAAAAAGTGCCTGAAACGCCTCAAAAATGGCACTGGATCGAAACAAAAAGTACAATTGAAATTGGTATTGTCGGAAAACCTATTCAGGACAACCACAGCTCCCGCCTCAAATAACAAGAAAAACCACTTTTTTACATGGGTAGCATTGGTAGACCCTCTTTTTTTCCTTCGCCACTAATGGGGCACTCAAACAACACAGAGAGCTTTTTAAGGGGTCATTTATAAGCTAGCGTTTATATCTAATGACTGTTCATAAATTCAACTTAATAGCGCCGTCATAAAGTGCCATATGGTATCTTCCTCCCCATTTGATTCCATTTAATCTTCCTCCCCATTTGATTCCGTGGTCTCACATTACCTTTCCTGTGCTCCTCAAGACAAATTCCATCAAAATGATCCGTATAAAGGGGGATAGAACACAACCCTGTTTAGCTCCTGATTTAATACAAAACCAGCTGCTAACCTAACTTCTTACTTTAACCGCAGCAGTATTATTCTCGTACGTAGCACTAATCACTTTAATGTATTTGTCTGGTATACCATGTAAGGATAAGACCTTTGCTAAAGCTCTTCTATCAACAGAATCGAACGCTTGCTCATAATCTATAAAACTGAGGACCAAAGGCGTTTGACAGTTAAGGTACTTCTAAATTATTAACCTAAGATTGAAAATTTGGTCAACACATACTCTACCTATTCTAAAACCGCACTGTTCTTCTCTTAAAACTTTGTCTACAGTATCTCTCAGTCTAAATAGTATCATATTACTAAAGAATTTGCTACCTAGAGAGGCCAGACTGATGCCATGATAATTACCACAGTCACTCTTATCACATTTTTTTTTTACACAGTCTAATTAAGGTTTTACTAAAATCGTTAGGTACTTCCCCTTTTCAAAAATCATATTCATAATCTTCAGTAACTGATTTCCAACCTCAGAGCAACCATATTTAAGAAACTCATTTACCATACCATCAGCACCCGGAGCCTTATTATTTTTTAATCATTTTAGTACTGTCGCTAATTCTTCCTCACAAAACACATCTTCCTTCACATCCAAGGTATCACAAACTTTTTTATTTTCCACTATATCTTTTCCTGCAACTGTGTCTCGATTTAGCACATTCTCAAAATGTTCCACCCATCTCTCTTTAACTCTTTCCTTATCACTAATTGTGGCCCCATTCCTATCTTTAACTGGGACAAGTCTGGATTGACTACTTCCTCTCAATTTATTAACATACCAGTATATTATTTTACTATTATGCCGTCTAGCTGCATCTTCCAGATCCTCGGCAATTGTATTCATGGCCTCCACTTCATACCTCCCTAGTTTATATTTAATGCTTTCTCCACTTTCTTTACATTCCCTTTGTTTTCATATGATCTATCACTCATATAATTCTTGTACAAACCCCCTTCTCCTCTCTATTAAACATAAAGCTTTTTCACTAGTATTCCTATCAGCACCTTAAATTTCTTCCCTAAGACACCATCAGCAACTTAACAAATAGTTTTTCTAAAATACTCCAACCATCTCATTGTCAAATTTTAAGCTCTCACTGTTCCTGGAAAGTTTTTCTCTAATTCTCATTCTGAAGTCTATCAACATCATAACTTCTCGGGAGATAGTTACCCTTCCGAAGTTTCAGCTTTAAATTAACCTTAGACATTACTAGATGGTGATCTTTACTTTTAACGTCAATAACAGCACTCTTATATACCCTAGTATTTTGTATTGATCCTGCCAGTCTTCGGTTTAGCTTTTCCTTCGCAAAAGTTACATGTGGGAGGAACCAAAATCAAAAACATAATCGAGGTCATGACAAGAAAATAGCTTCATAGGAATCTTTAAGGTATGCCTGATTTTTTCACTGGCTACCCCACTGTCACACTCATTATGAACCGTGCGGAGACCCCCCAAAAATTAAGTTTTTAATATAGAACTTCAACTACGAAGCATGCACCATTCCCTATGTTTCCATAAAAAAAATTTAATCCGTTTCTGTTAGTTCCCCGACGCATCACTATAAAACAGACCAATTAAAGTTCCAGTTCCAAAAATTGTAGGGAGTTATATGGACTAACAACAAGTCCTTTCACTTCTTTGACTTCTTCTTCAGATTACATAAAAAAAAACTAGTTTTTCTAACTGAAAGTAAGGAGCGACATTAAAACTTAAAACGAACAGATACTACTTCGTATATGAAATGGGTTGTCCCCTCCGCAATCCCTCGCTCTTTATGCTAAGGCTTTTAATTGTTTTAAATAGCAGAATTGTGGTAAAGAGTCAAACTTTAGCGTAAAGAGCGAAAGATTGCGGAGGGGACAATCCATTTCATATACGGAGTAATTTCTGTTCGTTTTAAGTTCTAATGTCGCTCCTTACTTTCAGTTAGAAAAACTAGTTTTTTTTATGTAATTTCTGAACGTTTTTGAATTAATGCATGTTTGATTTTGGCTCTACACACATAAATTATTAAAAATAAATTTACATTTTAATTCCTTTTTTGGCTAAATGGCTTTCTCTTAGTTCTAATCAGACGATTTTGAGAAATAAGGAATGGGGAAGGAGGCCTAGTTGCCATGCAATTTTTCGGTTACACAAAAACGCAATTATAAATTTTTATTTTTAACGAATTTTTTTATTAGTAAAAAATATACGCAACTTAAGAATTAACTTACGTAACAAACTTTTATATTCTTAATTTTTTATTATGTATATGAGGGGGTTTGTACCCTCGTTAATACCTCGCTCTTTACACTAAATCGTAAGTTTTGTGCCGATTCTTTAAGAATGACCCCTGAATCAGAAAGGCCGTAGAATAAATAGTTGAAATTACTAAAAATACTAAAGCATAAAGAGCGAGGTATTTATCTCCTCCTTAATACCTCGCTCTTTATGCTAAAATATTTTTAGAACCCCTCATATGCGTAATAATCTCTGTTCGTTTTAAGTTTCAATGCTACTCCTTGCTTTCAATTGAAAAAACTTTTCCATGTTTATTTTTTCATTGTTTTTTTTTTTTACAGTAATTTTAGAAAATCCTGCGCCCTTTTCATTGAATTTCTGTTCCCCCACAACATATTTCTCCAGGGAAAGATCCTCCCACATAGCCCCCTCTCCTCAACCCCACCCTCAAAACCAAAAAAATCCCCTGAAAACGACTGTACACTTCCCAATAACCGTTATTATATGTAAGCACTGGTCGAAGTTTGTAACTTGCAGCCCCTCCCCCAGGGACTGTGGGGGAGTAAGTCATTCCCAAAGACATAGTTATTATGGTTTTTGACTATGCGGAACAAAATGGTTATCTCAAAATTTTGATCTGTTGACTTTGGAGAAAAATGAGCGTGGGAGGGGGTCTAGGTGCCCTCCAATTTTTTTGGTCACTTAAAAAGGGCACTAGAACTTTTCATTTCCGTTAGAATGAGCCCTCTTGCAACATTCTAGAACCACTTGGTCGACACGATGACCCCTGGAAAAAAAAACACGCACCCGTGATTTGTCTTCTGGCAAAAAAAAACGAAATTCTACATTTTTGTAGATATGAGTTTGTTTTGCTATAGGGTTCTCTGATACGCCGAATGCGATGGTGTGATTTTCGTTAAGATTGTGTGACTTTTAGGGGGTGTTTTTCCCTATTTTCTAAAATAAAACAAATTCTCTCAGGCTCGTAACTTTTGATGACAAAGACCAAATTTGATGAAACTTATATATTTAAAATCAGCATGTAAATCCGATTCTTTTGCTGTATATTTTAGCACCAAAATTCTATTATTTAGACTTTCGTTTTATTGAGCCGGGTCGCTCCTTACTACAGTTCGTTACCACGAACTGTTTGAAAGAAGATAATTCGGTATTTCGGGGCTTCTGACATTATTACTCCTTAACGGAAGTTAAGCTCAAAATTGAAAAAGGATTATATCTTTTCTCTGGGCCCCTTCCACCTCTTAGTTCGTTTATTTTCCCGTTAGTTTTCACCTGTTTTCGCTTTATAGTTGTGTTATCTCTTAGCAGTTCGTTCGTTAGTTGAGTTATGGTTGTGGTATATATGTTTTATCGCTCGTATAGTTGTGTTATTTTCAAATTATACTCCATAATAGAGAGGCTCCGAACACCCAGCATTGTATATTAAGCTCTGAATTTGACGTTTTTTTTCTAACGTGACCAGATTCGTCCTGCGCCCTTTTCATGGAATTTTTCTTCCCCCATGACATATTTCTCCAAGGAAAGATCCTCCCACATAGCCCCCTCCCCTCAACCCTACCCCTAAAACCAAAAAAATCCCCCTGAAAACGTCTGTACACTTCCCAATAACCATTATTATATGTAAACACTGGTCGAAGTTTGTAACTTGCAGCCCCTCCCCCAGGGATTGTGGGCGAGTAAGTCATCCCCAAAGACATAGTTCTTATGGTTTTCGACTATGCTGAACAAAATGGCTATCTCAAAATTTTGATCCGTTGACTTTGGGAAAAAATGAGTGTGGGGGGGGGGCCTAGATGCCCTCCAATTTTTTTGGTCGCTTAAAAAGGGCACTAGAACTTTTCATTTCCGTTAGAATGAGCCCTCTTGCGACATTCTAGGACCACTTGGTCGATACGATGACCCCTGGAAAAAAAACAAAAAAAAAAACAAATAAATAAACACGCACCCGTGATTTGTCTTCTGGCAAAAAATACAAAATTCCACATTTTTTTAAATGGGAGCCTGAAACTTCTACAGTAGGGTTCTCTGATTCGTTGAATCTGATGGTGTCATTTTCGTAAAGATCCTACGACTTTTAGGGGGTGTTTCCCCCTATTTTCCTAAATAAGGCAAATTTTCTCAGGCTCGTAACTTTTGATGGGTAAGACTAAACTTGATGAAACTTATATATTTAAGATCAGCATTAAAAGTAGCTATTGATATCAAAATTCGATTTTTTTGAGTTTTGGTTACTATTGAGCCGGATCGCTCCTTACTACAGTTCGTTACCACGAACTGTTTGAAAAACTAGCCACTGCAAGCACTATTCTCCTCCAGTCAGCAAACAATGGGTACATGCAATTATGTACAATTAAATTGACGCTAGCCTCACAAGTTTTCAAAAATATTTGAACATTTCTCATGTTAGAACACAACGGAGATGAGATTACATGCCTGAGTTGGATACTAAGCGGTAAATACAGTCTTTTTGGTATAAATTTCAGACAGCTTAGCTAGCAGAAAACCAGCGTCAAAACCAACACCACCATCCCCTATGTAAGATTGTATTAGACAACCATAAGCTAGAGATATGGAAATTTTTATTCCCCAGCATATGGCTGATAGCCCGTATATTCTTTTAGGTAATAATGCATCAGCATCTGGGATCAGTAAATCAACGGTAATAACCCTCGTTGCAGAGGCACCAACTAGAGGGAGAATGGGAGGAATACAAGGGGCTATTGTCCTCCTCATAGATTTTGAAAATACAAATGTTGCGTTATAATTGAAAAAACGACATAACTGATCCATCTTCCTCTAGAATTTGGAAAATACATTTTGTACCATTGATAGAAAATAAAAAAAAAACCATTTGCACACCCCTACATTCTTGTAAATTAGCACCCGTGCTTCCTTACTTATACTTATACCCGTGCTTCCTTATATCCCATTTTCGAAAGAGTATGAGCAAAGAGAAAAAGAACGATAAATCTTCTATACTTCCGTGCTAAAAAGTGTAATTTATTTCAATTCGTTTATTTTGTGCACCATTTTCGTAAAGTATTCATATCATTCCTTATATTTGGAGGGAAAAATAGTCCCACCTTTTTAAAGCCGGGATAACTAATGCTGAGCAATGTAGACAGACAAGTAGATGTGATTTTTAAAAAGATAAATAAATCCACATTTTTCAATTCCAACCGGTCCTAAAGTTTTTGAGTTTTTTTTGACGTTTTTTACAGTTTTCATATTTATTTATTGTCGCTCTAATATCTATTTCCACATTTTTTACTTATTTATTATAATTAGCTTATGTTATTAATTAATTTAATATTCATTTATTTTTCTGCAATATTTACATTATTTTTACCATATTTCTCTTTACAAGTAAGCTCTCTCTCTTTCTCTGTGATGTGGCGCGACACAGTAGAAGCGGTTTCTTCCATGTGTGAGATATTTTGTTGATTTCAGAACAAAATGAACTTTTGACCTCTGGGTAGAATTTCTGGGACAAGAATTTTAAGTTCCCCTCCCCACCAAGGAAATGAGACTGCCTTCATATACCAGAGGCAAAACTAGGAAAAGAATCCACCATATGATAATCTAAGAAGTTTGGTGTGGTAGCTATGACAGTTTCGTTTTGCTTTTTGTATGTGTTGCATTTAGCAGGGAAAAAGGCTACTCCCGTACAATCCAGAAAACACTCGAAAGGTTTGTAAAATCTAAGATAATCGGTTTCATAGCGACAAAGATAAGTAACGGATGACAGAATTAATTGAATTTGTATAATTTGGGCTATATATTTGCATATTAGGGGGATGGGGGTAAGTTTACGCCTGGTTAGGCTACTTTACTCCACACCCCCACCCTAATATGCAAGTATATAGCCCAAATTATATTATTATACAAAATAAATGATTATATTTTTGTCATGTTTAGGTATATTTCATTATGATTAACCCAACGTCTTTTCTCGAGTGTGTTCTGGATTGTACGGGAGTGCCAAAAAAAAAAAAAAAAATCATGCTCCTTTGTCTAGAAAATTATTAGAGGTTTTCTGGGTCAAGCAAAATAAAAGAATTAATAGTACAGTGGTGTGTATTATAATGAACGAACTCAGCTATTTACAATCATAAATATAAACTAATATGGTAGAGAACAAAATATATTTAAACATATTATCTTAGGTAAAAACAACACTTCATAATGAAAAACCTTTGCGCTAATTACGTAAATCTCTAAATGGAAAGGTTTCTTCCTTCAAGACTCAAACCCGTGGTCTTTGGACCCTTTGCAAAACTCTTCATTTTTTTATATTCATTCATCTTCTTCTCATAACGACTCATGCGTTTACGCTAAAAAAAAGAAGAAATTACCAAATACACTTTTTCAATTAAAAGAAAAGAAAAGAAATTAACAACTAACACTTACGCCAAAAAGGGAAATTAATTAAAATAGATGTTGAAAACTACCGCCACATATTATTTAAAAAAAAAGAAGCCAACCCTAGGCCATGCATATACAGGTAATGTCTCCCCCCCCAAAAAAAACACCAACAACATATTATTAAAAAAAGAAAATGGTCAACCCCAGGCCACGCATATGCAGGTAATGCCCTCCCCCCAAAAGAAACATATTATTAAAAAAAGAAAATGGCCAGCCCTAGGCCACGCATATACAGGTAATGCCCCCCCCCAAAAAAAACAACATATTAAAAAAAGAAAATGGCCAACCCTAGGCCACACATATACAGGTAATACCCCCCCCCCTAAAAAAACCAATAACAACATATTATTAAAAAAAGAAAATGGCCAACCATACGCTACGTATATACAGGTAATGCCCCCCCCCCAAAAAAAAAACAACATATTGTTAAAAAAAGAAAATATCCAACCCTAGGTCACGCATATACAGGTAATGCCCCCCCCCCACAAAAAACATATTTTTTGCGATTCCTTCCACAATTATCACAAAATAATCACTGAAAAAGAAATTATAAAAAGCACAAAAGACAATATTGAACTCATCCCACACTCTTTGGTCAACCTCATAAAGTAAAAGAAAAAAAATAACAATTTTATCACATGTCCCTTGACGTAGCGAAAAACTTTTAAATTTTTTTTTATGGAATCATAATACATCTGTTTCTTTTAAAAATGAAAGTTGAACGTTTTTCCAATCCTGAAAAAAAGGGATCCTATTCTTGGTAATGGCGTATACATTCTCGTGTTAGTTTTGGAAAATTTCCACAAAAAGTGTTAAATAGCATGGATTTTCCAAGATGTGGCTGCTTAGAGTTATATCAAACTCCTCTCAGAGTTTTAGGTTTGGTTAGGCTTTCCTTGTTTTGTTATAGTAGTAGTAGTAGAACATTTTCAATGAAAAAAAAAATCTTTTTTTTAAAGTACAACAAAAGCGGAGCTTGCGAAGATGTGCTAAAATAAAAAAAAGGAGAAAGAGTGTGGAGCATGAGACCATTTACCGAAACCAACACATAAAAAATACAGAAAAATAACAAACTGAAAATATAGTTAATCTGTATCAAAAAGCATACCTACCGAGCAATTCCACACGTAAATCAAATTTTAACTGGTTAAAATTAACATTATGAAGTTTGTTATAGACATTTTACAAAGTTTTCACGGGTTCTACTAACGTAATAATCTCCTCAGTAGCACGGTTTTTCATACAAACCCATTTGCCGACTAACTAGAGTCCTATCTTTAACAGAGCTACGTAAATTCATGACGACAGAGCTACTTTTAAAGAAAACCGCTAAATTATTTTTTTAGTAATTTTCAAACTGAGAAGGAGGTAACTCATGGTTACAGAATTTAAGAGAGAAAAACCGGGTATAATTAAAAAAAAAACAGTTTAACAAAAATGAAAAAAACAACAAGCTTTAAATAATAAAAATCCGAATATTTCAACGCCACGTCCGGGAGCCTTTATCAATGGAAAACAAAGTTAAAGTTAAATTACACGCACATATAAAAATAAAAAAAGACAAAAAAAAACATAAAAAAAAATAAAATATAACTCACATCTTAACAATCTAGAAAATACCACAATCACTATAAATAATATGATGATAGGTTACTGATTGTCTATAGTACAGTTTTAATGATAGGTTATTAAAATGTGAGCTTATTTATTTGTTGTTTTTTTGTCTTATGCCTTGCGTTTAATTTACTTTAACCTTTTACCTGTTGATAAAGGCTTCCGAAGGAGGGTCAAAATATTCGGATTTTTATTATCTAAGTTTGCTGGTGTTTAAATTTTTTTATTCTACTGTTATTATTTATATTATATCCATTTTTCTCTCTCTTAAATTCTGTAAATGGAACAGCAGTGTGGTCAAAAACATTATTTAAACATTATTAATTATTATTTGAACAATTATTAAAAATTATTTATTCCATGTTTAGGGTATTTTTTTCAGAAACTGATACAGATAAGAAGCTTTTGATTTTAAAGAAATGCCTTTTAAACCTTTGAAGAATTACATTATCAATCAAAGAGATAGTAAAACAGTTCAAAATAGGGATGAAACCTTTTTATTGACAGTGAATAGATATAAAATTATTTAACTGGATATTTCGAACAAATATACAGTGTTCATCATCAGCAGTAAAGAATTTTACTGTAAAAGTTTATAAACTCAGTAAAGAGTTTATAGTAAAACAGTTCAAAATAGGGATGAAACCTTTTTATTGACAGTGAATAGATATAAAATTATTTAACTGGATATTTCGAACAAATATACAGTGTTCATCATCAGCAGTAAAGAATTTTACTGTAAAAGTTTATAAACTCAGTAAAGAGTTTATAGTAAAACAGTTCAAAATAGGGATGAAACCTTTTTATTGACAGTGAATAGATATAAAATTATTTAACTGGATATTTCGAACAAATATACAGTGTTCATCATCAGCAGTAAAGAGTTTTACTGCTGATGATGAACACTGTATATGTGTTCGAAATGTCCAGTTAAGTAATTTTATATCTATTCACTGTCAATAAAAAGGTTTCATCCCTATTTTGAACTGTTTTACTTTCCTCATGGAAAGGCAGTGTGGTCTTCGAAGTTATCTATATAAAAAGAGATAGGGTAACCGTTTCAAAACAGTTTGCCCCTAATAAAATGTAACTGCATTTGAATATATTAAGGATTAAGCTGAAAGTATTTGCTCCGAAAAATATTAAGCATTCGATACGCAAGAGAAGTCCCAGAACCTTTTCTAATCTGTAGAAGATGGTTAGATTTAAAGTGAATAATGCTTGGGTTTTCTACAAATTGAATAACCAAGGTAATTGATATCACCAATGATCGGGACATCTTAGATGGTATTCTACCTTTTTTTATACCCCTAGAACGAATTGCTGATTAATATCATAAGTGTGCAGCATTATGGGTTTCTATCATAAGTGGGTTAAACCTTGAAGCTAATTTTCACCAAAGCTCCAAACTAACATGACATCCTCCATGAAACGTCTCCAAAATACGATTTAGAAAACAGAAACTTAATACCCAATCGTCAAGAAATTCAACGCAAAAGCAATCAAACTGGATGGAGGAGCTCCCAGAGAGTATTTCCCCTTTCCTCGCTAAAAGAGGAAGCATGAAATCCAGATCTGCGAAAGACATAACAAGGAGATTGGCTTTCTTCTTGCGCCAAGTTTACTTGAGATCTAACCATCTTTTCTGTCCGATGGTCAGGGAGTTTTTTCACGCAAGATGGCTTTATTGAGACCTGTCTTGCTAAGTTTCATTAAGATCCCTTTTGCAGGAGGGTCTGAAAAATCGAATTTAGTGACCAGCTCCCTCTCTAATATATGTCGAATCAGATATGCATACGAAAATTTTGGAAATCTGCAAGATCTAGATTGACTTTTCCAGAACTATTTGCAAAAACTTGAAAGAATGTGATGTATTTCATTAATCCGAAAATAAGCGATCACTCAGTTCATTATAGGAGCCTGCTATTAGATAGAATAGTTAGCTATTTGGTACCTTGCATAGTTTGCAGAATTTCTTATTTTCCATTTTCATGTGATTTTTATACTAAATTTACTAAAATTTCCTAAAACTTTGACTCGACAACCCATTCGAACAGATTCATTTAACTAGATTTTATAGATTTTATATTTTATACAAATTCCATCCTCCCATAAAAGAAGCTATTGGCAAACATCCTAATAGATCATGTGCAACTTTGCGATGCTCTATAGTTTTAAATTTATGGAACAAGGGGTTTATGAAGATGGTATATTTTTTTATACCACGGCGTTTATACGGGCGTCACGTATTAGTGGCTAGTGTTATACCACGCGCCAGTACCGCCTCTGACACTGGTAAGCTATTTAAAAACCTTAACAATTGCTCAACGAATTTTCGTCATATACATTCTCCGCCGTCAAAATCAAATTATACAAAAAAGGAAAAAAAAAGAAAATGAGAAGAATTTTCTATTTTTTTAGAAATTTTCTATTAGAAATTTTTTTTACTAAGATTATTATTAGAAATTTATTCATATAAAAAAATTATTCTTAGAAAAAGTAAATTTAATATTAGAAATTGTTTTTCCTAGTTTTCAAGTGATTTTTATACAGATTTTCCTCCAGGGACTTCTTAATTTTTTTTAACTGTATATTTAGTTCCATACGTGAGACAAAACCGTAGAAATTCCACTTATGAGCCAAAAAGACTTATTTTGCTATTGGATTCTCTAGCTCGCAACCCACTTTCCCTACAAAACGAACCATCTTATGCGCGTGCATTTCTCAGCCACGAATGCTCAAGATTCCGTCCGAAACTCGTAGCAATCGTAGAATATCTGGAGGGACCGTATTTTTTTACAATAAAAAAAGTGATCGGGCCAAAATAAAGTGCCAATTATGGTCATTTTATACATCCTACACGCGTGGCGTCACAACAAATTTCCCAGCCGTGAATGTTCAATCCACCGACCAAAACTTTAGAAATAACACCTCTTGTTTTACTTAAAAAGTACTATTTCCTTTTTTCACCCAGACTTGTATTCTTTCGGTCGAAAATCCTCTCACCGGGTGCAGGTGTCGTAAGGAAAGATTTTGAAGGAAATGGTAACTTCTTGGGAGGGTGTAAAGAGGGATGCTTTAAACGGATTGGGATGAAGGAGGAGCGCGAATAGCTGTGGTGGCCTCAAGTGGCTTTACGCTGCAGTGTGTTGTTAGAAGTAGTAGTAGTAGCTATCTGTCTAAAAAAAAACAAAAAAATTCAAATTCAAAAATTCAAAAAAGATAATTTTCCAACTTGTCGTTTTCTAAATTTATTTCAAAGATTTGTGATATTCCCAGTCAACGAGTATTATTCACCATTCGATTTTATATCAACATTTAACTATCGCTAATTTGAGCCAACCAGAATATGTTACTATAATTTTTCCGCCAACCATTCCATGGAAAATCTGGTTGTCCCAAATTAGGGCTAGTTAAATCTCATTTGTAAATGGACCTTAAATATCTCAAAAACATACAAAATCTTACCTTTTTATCAAAAACTTCTCCCTCTACAGAAGACTGAGGTCTATTAACATAATCCTTGGCGGAAGGCTGGGGAACACGAGCACGATAAACCCAACCTGGATCACCAGGTCGAAGAGGTTTCTCCCCCTCTTTGACCTCCTCCTTTTTAGGTGTTTTGGGTATAGTTTCAAGACTCGATCGACGGCGATTCATTTGTTCTATATCCCTTTGCTCACGTTCTTCACGAGAAAGAGCTGCAAGAAAATCGATAGTAATCAATAATCGATAAAAGAAAAATCGATAAATAGAAAATCGATAGTAATAGAGAGAAACAATAGTAGAGCAGAGAGAAAGTAGAGAGGCATCGGTAATTAACTTAAGGGAAACCCAAGAAAAAGGAAAGCATAGGAATTGGATCTCCAACCATTTAGCAAGGTGATTAAAAAATATGAATGCCATTTAGCGCAGCGTATTTCATTAAAATGTGAAATAATTGGTGAGATTTGACGAGATTAATTTGCAATGCAACAAGAATAAAGTTCTATATAAGAAATAATTGATCAACAATTTACTTTATATTCAATAATTGGTCAAATCGAAAATCGAGTATACACATAGAACGCCTAGTTTAACCTAAAAAAAGTTAGTCAGGTTGAATAGGCTCGTTAATTGTAAGCTGGTAGGCCTACTAGGGACCAAAGCAAGCAGTTTCAAGTCAAAGTTTCCAAAGGATAGATGGCGTTGGTTGTTTTTCCCTTGACACCACCACCAGTTTCTATTCTTATAAGTTATTCATTCTCTTCAAATGCAACGACAACAACACATTGGTCAATTTTCCTCAGACTTTACGTATATGCACCAGTGAATTCTAGCTCTTACTTATGACTTCGTGCATCCCGAGTAAGTTACCCAGATCTCGAAATGTAATTTTTCTTCTAAAAAAAATTACTAATCACTCAGATATTCTCCGAATTTAGAGATCAATTTATGTGTGGTTCCTAAGCCATAACATAATTAACTTTTGTTTTATTTCTTCAGAATAACTCACCTTGAATTTGACTCGCGTCTCAAAACTTAAAACAGTAGCAAATAAAACCTTTTCACTTACACGGACAGTAATATAAAAAACAGTGTCGGTCTTTATCCAAAAATCACCAAAAATATACATTTATTTTTGCAAAAACGTAAATGGATTTATAAGCCTATGAACGTTTTCTATACCAGAGATAGAACCCTTTTGTAAAATGTCAATTCGCAACGAAGTTAACGGTTACCTTCAGGAGGAAGCACAAAAAATAAAATAATTTTAAGAGAATTATTTCGTTTTCTTTTTCTTATTTTAAAATTCAATTGCTCTAAAAAAAGAGGCAAGAGCTTACATGGAACTTGTGAAAAGGTCGGAACCTAAAATTATACTTGGTACTAGAGTTACCGATTTCATCGTCCAAGCACGTCAAGAAGCACCAAACTCACCAAAGCACCCCACCTCGAAATCACTCCACCTCCCCCAAAAGAGATCAGATCCGGTCCACTTATGCCAATCACGTATCTATAGCTTGTGCTCATTTTCGAAGTCACCAAAGCACTAGAAACCCCCCAACTCCCCAAAAGAGAGCAGATCCGGTCCGGTTATGTCAATCACGTATCTAGGACTTTTTCATATTATTCCCACCAAGTTTCATCCCGATCTCTCCTCTCTCAGCGTTTTCCGTGATTTCCGGTTTCCCCTTCCAACTCCCCCCAATGTCACCAAATTCGGTCGGGATTCAAAATAAGAGCTCTGAGACACGAGGCCCTTCTAAATATCCAATTTCATTAAGATCCAATCACCCGTTCGTTAATTAAAATACCTCTTTTTTACAATTTTTCCGAATTACCGAATTATACCCCCCTAACTCCCCCAACGAGAACAGATCCGGTCCAGTTATGTTAATCACTCCGGTTACGTCAATCACATATCTAGAACTTCTGCTTATTCTTCCCACGAAGTTTCATCCCGATCCCTCTAGTTTATCGTTTTCCGGTTTCACCCTCCAACTTCTCCCAATGTCATCAGATCCGGTTAAGACTTGAAATAAAAGCTATGAGACAAGAGGTCCTTCTAAATATCAAATTTCATTAAAATCCAATAACGTGTTCGTGAGTTAAAAATACCTCATAGTTTCTAGTTTTTACGAATTAATCGTCAATCCATCCCCCCCCCAAATGGTCAAATCGGGGAAGCGACTATTTCTAATTTAATCTGGTCCGATTATCTTCTGGTCAGATTTTCTGGGAATGCCCGAACTAGCAAAACCGGGACAGACAGACAGGCCGACGGACGGAAATTGCGATCGCTATATGGCACTTGGTAAAATTAAATGAAAAAAAAACAAGTTTTTTTTAACTGAAATTAAGGAGCGACATTAAAACTTAAAACGAACAGAAATTACTTCGTATATGAAAGGGGCTGCTTCATCATCAACGCCCCGCTCATTACGCTAAAGTTTGACTCTTTCTCTCAACTCTTCTTTCTAAAACAGTAAAAAACTTTAGCGTAAAAAGCGGGGCGCTGATGAGGAAGCAGCCCCTTTCATATACGAAGTAATTTCTGTTCGTTTTAAGTTCTAATGTCGCTCCTTACCTTCAGTTAAAAAAAACTTATTTTTTTTTATTTAGTTTCTGAACGTTTTTGAATAAATGCATGTTTTGATTTGGCTCTCCGCAGAGGAATAATTAAAACGAAATTTGCATATTTATTTTTTTGGCTAAATGGCTTTCTCATAATTTTGATCGAGTGATACTGAGAAAAAAGTGCGGGGGAGGAAGCCTAGTTACCCTCCGTTTTTTGGTTAATTAAAAAGGCAACTAGAAGTTTTAATCTTTTAAGAATCTTTTTATTAGTAAAAGATATACGTAACTTATAAATTAGCTTACGTAAAGAACTTTTGTATTCTCATGTTCTTATTACATATATGAGGGGGTTCGCCCCCTCGTCAGTACCTCGCTCTTTACACTAAAGCTTAAATTTTGTCCCAATTCATAAGAATGACCCCTGAATTACAAAAGCTTTAAAATAAATAATTGAAATTATAAAAAAAATTTAGCGTAAAGAGCAAGGTATTAGGAGGAGGTTAGCCACTCATATGGGAAATAATTACTGTTTGTTTTAAGTTTTAATGCTCCTCCCTTACTTCCAGCTGAAAAAAATTTCATATTATTTTTTCATTGTTTTTTTTTTAATAATGCAAGTAAATCCTGCGCTCCCTTCATGGAAATATTCTTCCCCCATGACAAATTCCTCGATGGAAAGTTCCCCCAGCATATCCCCTCTTCTCAACCCCTCCCCCAACCAAAAAATTCTCCTGAAAACGCCTGTAAACTTCCCAATAACCATTACTATATAGTGCTTACGCTGAATCTGTTGGTGTGATTTTCGTTAAGATTCTATGACTTTTAGGGAGTGTTTCCCCCTATTTTCTAAAATAACGCAAATATTTTCAGGCTCGTAACTTTTGATGGGTAAGACTAAACTTGATGAAACTTATATATTTAAAATCAGCATTAAAATGAGATTCTTTTGATGTAGCTATTGGTATCATAAATTCTATTTTTTAGAGTTTTGGTTACTATTGAGTCGGGTCGCTCCTTACTACAGTTCGTTACCACGAACCATATTTCTTTCTATATTCCGATCGAGATTCTTCACGCAAGAAATTTTTAATTCTCCTAATTTTCCCCAAAATTAAAATTCTCCTAATTTTTCCTATCAACATTTGTAAACCGTACTAAATATTAGCTATTTAATTTTCGTTATATTTTTCCAGAATAATTCAGTTTGAATAAAAAAGAAGGGAATACGGAGATAAACTGGAACTGACTCGTGTCCCAAAACGTAGAACAATAGCAAATTACACCCATTCACTAATATACAGAATAAGAAAAATCAGATATGCATCCATATCGATATCTCCACTTTATTTTGCGCAAAAATATAAATAGTTTATAAGCCAACGAGTGTTTCCATTTCAAAGAACTTTTCTAAAAATTCCAATTCGTAACAAAATTTAACAGTAGTTTTAAGAAGAAACAGAAGAAGATAAACTGATTTTTTTTTAAAACTAATAGGAAAAAGACGCTAAAAATTACACATATTTTTAATAAAACTTGTAAAATAAAGAGAACTATCTTCCGAAAAAGAAATATTACTCTCTGTTTTCATAAGTTTCACTTTAGTTTTAAGTCTCACTTAAAGTTTACTTAATTATTTTTACTACTTTTTCTAATTTTAATGGACATTAAACCTTTTTTTTACACGTCATAGACACTCTTTTTTACTCTACATAATAATATAAAAGTTTATAAAAGATACAACATAAAAATGTAGAAGATATAATAAATATAAAAGATAATAATACAAAAGTTTCTCTTTTTTTATCAACCTCTGACGGACTATAAAGGAAAGAAGGGTGACTATAACAAAATTATTTTATGACAATCTCCACATAATAAACTTGAAGATTGATAGATTTGTCACTTATCGATCTTTGTAATACCTTCTTCCTCAAATGCCAATTATTTGAAGTAAATTGTAACCCCCCCATCCTTCTAAAAAATACTGGTTAAGAGGATACAATACCTTAAAGGATCATCCTATCACGTCCATTACAGACTTTTTTAGTTTATTTCCCGAATTATTTAGAAATGAATGGATGGTCTTGCTATTTGTTGTAGAGCTTGGAAAAGAGACCAGTTCAGTTCCTTTTATTATTACAACAAATATTTACAAGAGCACCATTCCAATGGTCTCCATAAGGCTCCATGGCACGTAGATACGAATGAATTAGAAAAAGCTAGAAGTCTTTTCCGGAAAAAAATACGTAAAATCTGACATCTAACTTGACATCTAACATTTTACGTTTTTGGGCTGAATATTCAGTTTTAATGAAACTAATAAAAAATCCGTAAAATCTAACATCTAACTTTTCACGTTTTTGGGCTGAATATTCAGTTTTAATAAAACTTATAAAACATCCGTAAAGTCTTTATAAAAAGTGTTATAAAAAATCCGTAAAATCTAACATCTAACGTTTTTGGGCTGAATATTCAGTTTTAATGAAACTTATAAAAAATCTGTATAAAAAGTGGTATAAAAAATCCGTAAAATCTGACATCTAACCTGACTTGACATCTAACCATCTGATTTTTCACGTTTTTGGGCTGAATATTCAGTTTTAATGAAACTGATAAAAAATGTGTAAAATCTTTATAAAAAGTGGTATAAAAAATCCGTAAAATCTGACATCTAACCTGGCATATGACTTGACTTGACATCTAACCATCTAATTTTTCACGTTTTTGGGCTGAATATTCAGTTTTAATGAAACTTAAATGAATGAATTAAATGAATGAAATGAATGAATTTTGATGAAACATCAAATTTTTTTTTGAAAAAATCAAAAAAGAATTTTTTTTTCTGATGGAAGAGAGCAGAGGTTTCTTGTTTAAGTTCAGAAAAGTGCAGTTCTTAAGAATGTTCTAGCATACCTGATAGCTCAAAGGATTCCTTGTCTTTGAGATGGCCAACGAACGCAGAGGCTCGTAAAATGATTTTAAGCTATCACATCCTGGCCGAGGCCGTCCTGGCCGAGTGGATTGGTGCGGTGGATTCAGGATCCTTTGTCAGAGAGGTAGCGGGTTCGAATCCCAGTGTAGCCAATTGTTCAGTTTGGGATGGGGGTCAGTGGCGTGACTCTGTAAGCTTAGCCAGAGTCGACCCAGCTCTAAATGTGTACCAGGAGAAATCTGGGGATGGTAAACAGGAAGGGTGTGCGAAAGCACAGGATGGCTGCCCCCCCCCCATTGCACTTCCTGGCTGAAGGACCAAGAAACGGAGATCAGCACCGGCGGTAGGGACTGTAAAGTCTAATGCCGTATCCTTTACCTTTCACATCCTCTTAAACAAAAATTTCAGGAATGATCAACTTGTAGCCCAGACCATAAAACTTAAACGTTTTGAGTAAGAGTTTTAACATACACAGAAATACAAAAGAGCCTTAAAAAACATATAGGCCATACGACTCGTCTATGGTAAATAAAGCCACTATCTACCAACTAGCTTAAGAGTATTTCAACTTAAAACGATCTGGACGTTTTCCAAGTATAAATGGAAAGATTTAGCTTCAAAAAGCAGTGAAGTAGGTTTGTCTGTCTAATGTTATGCTTTATATTAACAGTATGTAAAAATTTATTGAAAACGCATTTCATTGGTTTTCAGAATTTGTTTTTCTATATTTTTTTTTTAGCTACAAATTTTTTTTACCTACAAAAAGTGAAGGGATTGAGAGCCTCTGCCAGAAACAGAAAATTTGACATTTCACGGTTGTCAACATGGGAATGAAACTAAAATCATGCATTTCCTTGCCGGAATTTTTCTCTTTTTTTTAGTCTTTATTACCTATTCCCCCCCCCCCACTTTTGTATTTATGGTTTTCTGGAAAACCGAGTGGACAATAAATGGTGTCCATGGCTTCTTTTTCTTACGGAAAAATAGTGAGAAGAAAAAAACCCTTTAAAATGGCTAGAAAAAGATAAGAAAAGAGACAATACTACGGCGATGATTCAAGTCCTTGTGTCGCCATTCGTTTAGTCAGAGACGGGGTAAGTGGTGTGACTGTCAGCCCAACCACCATGAGCCCAAAGAGCCAAGAATTGAGCAACTTTTCATGTAACTTTTGAATTTCAGATTCAGGCGGCACCTCATGTGGCGGGTGGAGCCCACCCCGGGAATCTCAGTACCTAGGTTTAACCTAGCTCTAATCAGATTTCAGGCCTAGGGTCGGTTGGGCTAGCGACCCTCCACCCGAAAATTAAGTGCTACGAAAAGTGACAATATAGCCTCGGACCCGGATTCCCTTTTAAGATCTCGACCATCGCGCGTCAATGGACATACTGACGATGTCAGAAAGACTGACAGACTAAACCTTATGGACCGAAGGGGGCTACGAATAGCCACCTGGAATGTCTTGACTTTGAATGAACCTGCGTCAAAGAACCTACTCTCTGAAGAACTTCACAAGAATAAAGTGTCAATTGTAGGTCTTACAGAAACACGTCTTACCGGAAGCGGAGAAGAGCGAATAGGTAACAGTGACTCATTGCTCTGGTCTGGAGGAAGCTCGAGAAGGAATGGTGTTGGCCTTGCACTAAATAGCCTTACAAGAAAGGCCTTACTTTTACACGAAGCTGTATCGGACAGATTAATGAAGGCCCGCTTTGGACACAAGCATGGCAAGATGACTGTCATCATATGCTATGCCCCGACCAACGACTCTGATGATGCAACTAAGGAGGATTTCTACTCTGCTTTGTCCAGATGCCTTGCAACAGTTCCCCCCATGATATAACTGTTCTCCTTGGCAACTTTAATGCGACAGTGCGCGATGATATGGGTTTATGGCGTGGCACAGTTGGTCCTGTATCCCCCGACCCACTTAACGACAATGGGCTTCGCTTACTTGAACTGTGCCGATCTCACGGCCTCTACATTGCAAACACCTACTTCCAACGCAAAACTATTCATCAGTACAGGTGGTATAGCAATGACGGTCGTACAAAGAAGATGATTGACTACGTCATTATTTCCAAACGCTGGAGATCATTGGTGAAGAACTGCAGAACTTACAGATCAGCAGAGCTTGGAAACGCAGACCATAGGCTTGTGTGCGCCAATCTTCGGCTTCGCCTCCATGCACAACGATCGAAAAGAAAACCCGTCGCTGCAGATATTGGGAAACTAAAGGAACCAGATACTCGCCAGAAGTACAGTATCGAGATATCGAATCGCTTCGAGGCCCTTGGCTCACTTAATAGCAGCGAAGATCTCTGGAAGCATTTTAAATTGCAGACCAGTGAAGCAGCACAACTAGTGCTTGGCAAGAGGAGTTATCCAAAGAAATCGTGGCTAACTAATGAAACACTGCAAGTCATAGAGCAAAGACGGAAGGCAAGACTTCTTGGGGATATGACCACATATCGGAGGCTCAATGGAGTGCGGAACAGACTCATTCACCGGGATAGAACCCAGTTTGTTGCAAGGAAAGCCGATGAAATTGAGCTAGCTGTAAAAAAGAAAGATATGGGCAGCCTATTCAAGCATCTCCGAGACCTCACTGAAAATAAAACTCCCATCTTGGGTCCCGTCCTGTCCAGGGATGGTGCACTTCTCTCTGACGAAGGTTCTTGTCTTGAGCGGTGGAAGGACCACTTCTGTTCGCTCCTCAACAATACTGGTCCGTCTGCGCCTCCTAATGATAGTCCCAGCCAACCTTGCAGTCAAAGACCTGGAACAGATGTTCCTCCAGATGAGCCTTTCAGCCCCTCAGAAATTGGACATGCAGTAAAAAGACTCAAGAATAATAAAGCTGCGGGTATCTGTGGCTTAAACTCAGAGCTGCTAAAGTATGGAGGTCCTGCAATGCTCCTGTTTCTACACACCCTGTTCTCTACAATCTGGCAAACAGAGATAATTCCTGAGGATTTGCGGAAGGGTGTCATCATCCCCTTATGGAAGAGAAAAGGCTCGAGAAGCGACTGCTCCAACTATCGGGGAATAACCCTACTGTCAGTCCCTTGCAAACTGTTTTCAATGGTCCTGCTGGATCGACGTCGGAGCATCATTCGAAAAATCCAGCGACCGGAGCAAGCTGGTTTTATGTCGGATCGTTCAACCATCGAGCAGATTTTCTCGATTCGACAAATAGTAGAGAAGACCACAGAGTTCCGACAGAAAGCATTTATTGCCTTCGTTGACTTCCGTGCTGCATTTGACTCAGTCGATCGAAAAGCTCTTTGGCGAATCCTAGAGTTGACTGGCCTACCCGAGAAATATTGCAGACTTCTCAAGGCGCTGCACCATGGGACGGAGAGCTGTGTACAAGTAAATGGTCGGCGCAGCCCGTTCTTTCAAATCACGACAGGGGTGCGCCAAGGATGTGCAGTGGCCCCAGAGCTCTTCAATGTCATCATAGATTACGTTATGACAAAAACCACTTCACGTCTCAGCTTTGGGCTCAAATTCGGAGATCATACCATCACAGATGTCGATTTTGCCGATGACTTGGCCATTCTGGCGGACTACATGGAGCAGCTGCTGGAAGCGCTCCGAATTCTGCGAGAAGAGGCTGCCAAAGTAGGACTGCATATAAACCGGAACAAAACTAAAATTATGGCCATAGACCCGTCTTCTCCTGCTGTTAACTCTCCAGTTAGCCTGGACAGCACCACTAGCATCGAGATTGTCAAAGACTTCACCTACCTGGGCTCCGTAATTTCTTCAAATGGCTCACTTCTCCCCTAGCTGCAGGCAAGATTATCTAAAGCGTCTTCTGTCATGGGTAGACTGAACCGTCACCTCTGGCGAAAACCAAATATCAGTCGCACAACGAAACTGCGGATCTTCAACGCTCTAGTCGGTTCTGTGATGCTTTACGGAGCTGAAACATGGCAAGCATCAGCTGCAATCCTCAAGAAAATAGACGTTTTTCATGCAAAGAGCCTGAGGAGGATTGAGGGCCTACGATGGTCTGACTTCGTCAGCAATGAAAAGCTCCTGCAGCTCATAAAGCAGTCTTGGTTTTCGTCTCAAGCAGCCGAGCGAATCTTACGTTGGTTCGGGCATCTGCTTCAAATGCCAACACATCTACCCGCAAAGATGATCTCTGACTTCGACCCTATCAAAGTTGGTTGGAAGCGACCTCGAGGCCAACCAAAGAAACGTTGGTCCGACAGCCTGTCCGAGTTCTTGGCGATGGCAAACATCAGACAGGGCGAAGAGCAAATACTCGCCATGGACCGAAGTGGGTGGAGGAGGCTGACGTCACTCTCTACGCCGAGCAGTGGGCGGCAGGAGACTTAAGTCAAAGTAAGTCAGGTAAGTAAGGAAAGGACAAGCAAAGAGGCAAATGGGGTGTTGGGTGCCAGCCACCCTGTACTTTCTCACAAATTTCCTATTTACCTCCCCCAGGTTTCTACAGGCAGCCATTTGGAATTGGGTCGACCCTGACTAAGCTTACAGAGACACGCCGCAAGCCCCCATTCAAACCAAATAACCAGCAATACCAGAACTCGAACCTCTGTCCTCTCGAACAAAGTGCCTCAAGTCTAGCGCGCTAACCACTAGTCTAAGATGGCTCAACTAAATTTTTATCATAGATCTCCCATCCGTTAACGCCCTTCCCCTCCTTTATGTGCAGATATTAAGCGATGTTACCATAACAATTAATTTACATAACATTACATAACAATTACATAACATTATTACATGTTATTACATAAAATTATATGTAATTTTGCATTACATAACAATTAATTAAGTACTTACTTTTGAAGTCTGTTTGAAGATCAAAAATGGGTCGAACCCATTCGGTGATGAGTTTACCAGCAATTTGTTTATTCTCCTTGACTTCTTTAGGATGTTTATATAAATACATCACAGCCTTGCCAATACCAGATTGCTGAAGCATTTGCTGATCCACAGAGGGAAATTCACGAAGTACTTGTAAAATTTCAGATCGAATCTGAAACAGAGAGCGGAAAAGTAAATGAAATGAATAAATGGAAAATTTAGTTCCAGGGCAGATATTACCCTCCAGTACAAGTGAAAAGCTTTCCAAGTAATATAAGTTGTTTGGTATAAGCCAACTAATATCTTGTTTCATTTCACGAAATTCTTTCGCCATATTGCATTTTTTAACTGTAAATAAAACTAACATTAATATTTAAAGTCACAATGGTATTTTCAAAGGTTTTAATTGGATAAAATTATTGATGAAAACCCAAGATAGTAGTTTCAAACAAACTTTAAGTGACTAAAGTTAAAGGTTAAATAAAAGTAAAAAGTACATAATAATTAATATTTAATTAATTATTTTTAATTATCTTAAATTAATTAATTATTATTAATATTTAATTAAAAATAATAATTAATAATTAAACGCTTAGAGCTTTAAAAAAAAAGAAGGTCGCACAATGGTAATTAACTTCATCATTATGAATTATTTATCATATTCTTGGTGATGAACATAGAAATCACGAGAGTTTGAGACCTCAATGGTGTCCACCTTTGCACAAATTCAGCACACCTGCAATGGTTTTTCACCTGCAGCTTTGCATTACCTACTGGCCCTACCTATTGCATTGTTTGCGGATGAAGGATGGCAGATTGCCAAAGAATGTGCTTTTTGCCAAGCACTCTGTGACAAAACGAAAAGCAGGTTGTTTCCGATTAAGGCGGGGAGAGGTCATAACCAAGGATTTAAAGGTAACTGGAACTTCATGGCAACAGGGAAAGATGAATTGTTAGGAATAGTAGTCAGGCAGATGAAGAACTAATTTTTCAGCGGGGAGGGCTACCAACAAAACTTAGGCATTCTCAATGATATTTTTCGCCCCTCTATCCTGGTAATTAGTACAACTTTAGACCGCCCTCTGCCAGGGACGATTGCCCTTAAAGCAGCCCCTGGGATCTGCCCAGGTGGCAGCAGTTGTTGTACCTACTTGATAATTCACCAGCCCCCCCCCCCCAATACAAAATATTTTCTCCTAACCAATTCAGACCACAATTACAAAGCAGTAATTTGCACATTACAAAGCACAAGGCACATTTCTACCATTGTATAACAGGATGTCTAAATGCTTTTATTTTGTCTAAATAATATTTTGTCAGGCGAAGAAACATAATTTTTATCTATGAAAAAGAGGTGGTCACCCGAAAAAAATTTTTCTCTTGACGACGGGAAAACCGGATACCAAAATTAAATTCCAATGAGATCTTAGCTAAGACGGGATCTAGACCCGGCAGCACATTTTCAGTAGGAAGGAAAAAAAAATACTTTGAAATCATACCTTCAAAGCTGGTAAGCTGCGGTCAGGCATAGGTGCCAGCCAATCAGTCAAAACGCCAAGAATATTATGCTCTATGAAGGCCAATTGTAGATCTAACTTCCTCAAGTGGTTTATTACAAGTGGAAGCATAGAAATTTTCCTAATGGCTGGCTGACGATTCTTATTTGCTTCCCGATCATCCTGCAATAAAAACACATTTGAAGTTTAGCAATGGTGCAAAAGCCCATTAACGACGACATGTTTTTTAAGGTTCTTGAATTCTTGTAATCCCTTGATTTTTAATTTTTCTTTTTAGTTTTTTTAATTTTTCCTTTTAGTTTTTTTTAATTTTTCTTTTTAGTTTTTTTTTGTTTTTTTTTTAGATTTTTTTTCCTTTTTTTTTTTTTATTTTTTTATTTTTTTGGTTTTCTTTTTTTTAGTTATCTTTTCATATATATGTATATCATGAAATATATCATTTTTATATAATCTTTTTATATGAAATATATGAAATCTTTTTGGTTATATGAAATAATGATTTATATGAAATCTTTTTATATGAATTTATATGAAATATATAATTTTTTATATATAATATGAAATATATAATTTTTTTTATAATCGACTGTCAATAGTGTAACAGACAAACAAACAGACAGTATATCTTACCGCAATCTATATATAGATAGATCTATATATATATATATATATATCTATATATAGATAATCTATATATAGATTACCGCAGAGTGACTTGAACTCGCATCCTTCGAATACGAGTACTGCACTAAATGTTAACACAGATTGTATTATTGAATACTTGATTAATATAGAGTGGTAGAGAAAGTGGAAAAGAACTGAAACCTGTTTTTTTTAAGTTTTTTAAATGATTGCCATTGAGCTTAGTTTTTTCTTTTTTTAGTTTTTTTCTTTTCGCCTTTTTTAAATTTTTTTTTTAGTCTTCATTTTTTTTAATTTTTTTTGTTTTTCTTTTTTTAGTTTTTTCTTTTTTTTTCTTTTCTAGTTTTTTTTTCTGTTTTCTTTATTTTTAGTTTTTTGTTCTTTTTTTTTAGTTTTTTCTTGTTTTTAGTTTGTTTACATTTTTTTTTCTTTTTGTTTTTTAGTCTCTTTTTCTTTTTTAATTTTTCTTTTTTTAGTTTCTTCTTTTTTTAACTTTCTTCTTTTTTAGTTTTTTTTCAGTTTTTTCTTTTTAGCTTTTTACCTATTTTTATCCTTTTTTTTAGTTTTCTTTTTCTTCTTTATTTTTCTCCTTTTTTAGTTTTTTTATTTTTTTGTTTTTTCCTTTTTTTAAGTTTTTTTCTTTTTTTAGTTTTTTTATTTCTTTTCTTTTTTAGCTTTTGGTAAAAATCTAGTTAATTGACTTCTTGCTATCTCAGAAAGGGTTTAGGTTAGGAAAATGAAACTTTCAGGGATGAATCTACAGATTCCCGGGAAGGCATTTTGAAGCAAGTACCTCTACTCCTTCTCCCTCTAGAGGGCCCTGATCTTTGATGACCTTTAAAAATATGTGTGTTATAAAAGTGAAACCTTGCAAAATAGATCTCCTGCTTAACTGAAGTGGGTTACAACAAAATTGTTTTCAGCTTCGTAACTTTGCTTAATTCCATTTTGTAAGGTTTTAAAGATATGCAAATACATTTCTAAAATTTGAAAAAAAAATTGATGTGGCTCAAAATTCTACTCAAATAATAAGAATTGCATTTTCAGAACTAAAGGGAGAGAAAAAGCAATTAGTAACTGAAAATTAAGGTAAAATGTTGTTTTGTCAAAATTTCAATAGGTATAGACTTGTCATATAGGCAAATTTCAGGGCCCTCTAGAGGGAGAAGGAGTGGAGTTGGGTACCTTAAAATACCTTCCCAGGTCATACTTTAGCCTGTAGACCCATCCCTGAAAGTTTTGTTTTCCTAACCTAAACCCTTCCCAAGATAGTAAGAAGTCAATTAACTAGAATTTTACCTAGCTTTTTTTCATCTTTTTTTTATTTTTTTTATTTTATTTATTTATTTTTTTTTATTTATTTATTTTTTTCTTGTTCATTTTTATTTTTTTTCTAGTTTTTTTTTAGTTTTTACTTTACTTTTTTAGTTTTCTTCTTTACTTTTTAGTTTTTTTTCCTTTTTTTAATAGAAGATAGTGTAACGGACAGACGGACAGTACATTTTTATTTATATAAATTTATTTCATTATTTTCCTATTATCTTATTTTATTTATTTTAGGGTCAAATTCACTCTTGAACAGTTCGAAAGGAAAGAAAAAACAAACTTACATCCGATGCCGTTTTCATCTGATTAATCAGGTGAGCTATCATATCATCATTATCATTAATAATATCGATATCCTTCTTTTTCCGACGCTTCCCCTTTTCCTCTTTTTTCCTTGCCATCATAGCATCGAAATCACTGACATGCTCTCGCTCTTCTTCACCTCTACCTCGATCTAAACCTTCATCGGAATCCGAATCTTGAGGTCGTCGGACAGGTTCTTTTTCAGGCATTTTTGCCTCATCCCCTTCTTCCGTAGGGGGTTTAATCGCCTAAAACGAGTTCGTATTTAAGAAAAAATCTCGGTGCAGACATCAACCCAAGTAAAACAAAAAAGGAATAACATGTTTGTAACTACCGGAAAATAAAACTTAATACCTCGTTGATTTTATAACACAGTGAGGATTTAATATAGTTATGGAAAGGAGGGATTAGGGGTTCTTGGTTTTAGGGATTTGGGATTAGGGGTACATAGATATTGAATCTTTTACAAACAAATATTATGCAGCAGTTTTTTTTTTTACTTGCGTTGTGTTCATTAGTCGTGTAATAATTAAAAAGGACAATTGTACTTTATCACATGTGAATTTCTTTCATTTTCATTTTTTTGCACAGTCTTGTGCAAAAAATTTTTGTTGTTCATTTTTAAAAACACAATCTTGTTTTCTTTTTTTTTATCTTCACAAATAAGTCGCAAAATTACGGGAACGATATATGAAAAATCTACATTATTTAAAATTAATATGGACTTTATAGCACCTGGACTTTATAGCTTTATGGACTTTATATATTTTAATAATAAAATATCATTAATTAAAATTAATCTAATATGGACTTTATAGCATCGATCCGTACAAGATAAGATTCTCCCCTCCCCTATTGGCGCACCTATGGTTGTTATAAGAAAAAAAAATATAATTTCAGTTTCTTTTTTTTATTCCCTATTATGTGCTAAATCTCCGGATAGACTAAGGATTGTTTTGGGGTACCCGTTTGACTGACCATATTAAAAAAAAAAAAGGCTTACCGAAAATATGTTTCTATCCCATTTTCTAGGGCTTAATGAAAGAGAGGTTGAGGTGAATAGAACATGTTGTGCGGATGAAGCATGCTAAACATCATCCTTTCCTGTGATCCCTATAGGTCCAAACGAAAAGCAGGCCGTCCCTAAATGTGGTTGGTCGAGGTTGTAAGGAAAGATTTAAAGGAAACAGGAACTTCTTGGGAGGGACTAAAGAGGAAACCTTTGAATAGATTGGGATGGGAGAGGAGCGTGCGCAGTTGTTTCTGCCTCAGGCAGTGTGGTGATACGTTGTCGTAAAGATAATTGCCTTGTTTAACATCTTCATTATTCATAATATTTTCTTTTCATTTTAACTATTAATAAAGTCAGTACGGTCTAAGGAATTCCTTCGGGACAGTAGCCATTTTTCACCGTGAAAAAAAAAAAACAACCACACGAACTAGCTATTCCTACAGACAAAGTCTCGTTAAATTTAGTACCTCTGTCGACGTAACAAGGAAATCAGTCATTTGATTTGATTCTCTTTTGCGATTGAGCATAAAGAAAGGTCTTAAGAGTGGATTTAGTCGAATTCTCGTTTAAAAAATTTTTTTAACACTTTGATTTAACTTTTTGCCCTTGACTTAACACACTTTTTCAATTTTGGCACTAATCCTAATTACGTATTTCTATGTTTATGGCTAAAAAAATAAATGATCTATCAAGTGATGTAATGTAACACTAAAATCTAAAAAGTAGAAGCATATTTGGTCAGTTTGGCTTCCGAGGGGGGGGGGGCATACTAAATTAAAGTAGCCTAATAAAAGGGAAGCTTTGAAAAATGACTAACTTTTTCTTGGTCTGTATCGTCTGATTCAGATCCCCCAAACACTTCTTTAACAGCCTTGCGTTTGTTGTCTTTCATCTCATCTTCTGAATCGGATCCACGTTCTGTTCCTGATCGTTCGTCTTCGGAACCTAGTCGCACTCGCTTCCCTACAAACGATAAAATAGAAATAATTAATATTTTTTTCATTGTTTCAAGTTTACACTTCCAAAACCTTTTTTTAATTTCATTTATCTTTTACTGGTGCTAACACTTCAAATTTCAACATTATGAAACAGCCAAAAACCGTCTCAAAATCCTTTGGCTTCGACGAAGAATTCGAAAAAAATGCTTCGTATTATTTGTTTTTTTATGGAAAAGTATAATACTTTTAAATTTTTTTGGCCATAAAAACCGGCTTTTCCGAATATGACAGATTTGCTCTTTTTGCTTATGCTATCTTTTAGATGGAGGGGAAGAAGCCCTCCAGCCCCTCTCAGTTGTCAACCACGCCCTCACACCGGAGTCCCACCCCTCAGTAAGTAATTCAATCAGACGGTAATCGCAGCCTCCCTCCCTTTTCACGAGTCCAATTACTAAATAGTAATTAGTACTGCTAACTACTTTTAATTACTGCTAACTAGTAATGAGTACTTTAGTAATTCTACTGATGACAATCGCTGTATATGTTATCGAAATATCTGGACTTTTGTACCTGTTTTTTCACTGCCTAAATAAATGGATTAATCCCCATTTGAAAATTTATTTGTATTTGAAAAGACAAGAATGGGGCAGTTTAGGATAGGCTAGACAAGGAGCATAATCGCCAAACGCTAGATGGTGTTAAGCTTTTCCAAACGAGGAGTAGTCCCTGCTCTTATAAGTGTTTTTTATACTTTATAACTTTAGTCATTTTTTTAATGCGTCATCTTATCTCAAAGCAACAGTCCGCCATAAGTCAATTTAAAAATCTTAGTCATACCCATTGCCATCCCAGTGGATTTTTTCTGTTACTAAAGCTTATATAATGGAAACAATCTTAGTTCCCAGATTTGCCAGGAAGTCCTGCCCGTGGACATGGTCAGCTTTAAATCTTTGAATCATTATTTGCCTGCCTAGACAGTGTGGGGGGTTGGTTACTCTATGCCTATCTACCTTAGTTCTACCCTGGATGGATAGCAATTGATGTTAGACCATCCTTCAGCACTTTTATTCATTTTCAATTCACTGATAATTTTAATTCAAAGCGACCTAAGTAAGTTCTATAGCAAATTTAACTTACTCTTTTTCTTCTGTTTCCTCTTAGAAGGACCCTCCCCAGCAGAGAGAGCTCCTTCCGAATCACTGCTTAGCATTCTTCTTTTCGCGCCAACCTCAGATCCATTCGGACTAACTGAACGCGATCTGGATCGACTTCTTGACCGACTTTTAGATCTTGAGCCACTACGACTGCGTCTTGATGCATCCGATCCTAGAGTCACAGAAAAACGTTCCTTAAAAAGCAAATACAAACTAGTCTATACAGCAACGGTTGTTGAACTCCAACACTTGATTTCTATTAATGAGGAGAATGACTACTATTACATTCAAGTATTCGACTTTGATATATGCAGATTTCAGAACAAAAATGGCATAAAAATCATACCATCATAAGATATGCATTGAAAAAGGGTAAATGCAACATATAAGCAATTCTTTTATCAAAAATAAAAAGAGTGATTAAAGTAGAACACTGTAAAATATTTCTATAGGGTTTATTTTAGGGCATATATTGCAACAGAGGCGGGGTTCGAGCGCTCCGATTCCTCTAAATGCACGGACACTACCAGGAGTTTTTCCCAGGGGAGAGACAAACAACAAGAATTTTTTTTGGGAGGAGGGCATGCGAAAAAAATGGTCGAGCATACATACATGTAAAACCTTCATGCCACAATTACTGATCCTTGGATACAAGAGAGAGGAGGGGGGAAGGAGAACCCGTTTTCTGATACATAACAAAAGTGAAAATGACCTTTGGCCATCTTGGAAAGATGCTGAACTTGGTGAAAGAAACTTTCAGGAATGGGTCTAGAGCCCAAATAAGAATCAAGGGAGGTGCATTTAGATGCCCATCTCTTCCTCTACACCCCTCCAGGGACACTGACTTTTATTGTGCTAGGTAAATAAAAATGACTGTAAAACTGCTTTCAATTTTTCAGCTCCATTCCGTCCCTACTTCACATGTTTTGAAAAACTGGAATCCATTTTTGCAAGGCCCACAGTGTAAGAGGAGCAGACTCTAAGCCAAACTTACCGATCAAGTTCAAAATTAAGATGGGTTGCTATTTCATTCATCTAACTCAACAGTTTCGAAGGATAGCAAACAGCCCTTAAGTGTAGTTTAAGCTCAAACTAGATCCCGATTAAGTACAATATCTTAGAAAATAATCCAACACAAACACCTAAGAATAAAAGATCAACAAAACCATAGATACCTGAACGAGAGCGCGATCTTGATCGTGAACGAGATCGGGACCTTGATCTTGAGCGTGATCGACTAGAGCTTGCAGAAGCACTTCTATGTCTTTGTTTGGGAGAGCCACTTTTGTCTCTTGGTGATCCACTTCGACTTCTAGATTTACTAGGACTCACTGGCGACCCGCTTCTGCTTCTAGGTGAGCCACTTCGACTTCTGGATTTGCTACGACTCACTGGCGACCCGCTTCTGCTTCTACGCGAACCACTTCGACTTCTGGATTTACTACGACTCATTGGCGACCCACTTCTGCTCCTAGGTGAACCAGTTCGACTTCTAGATCGGCCACGATTCACTGGTGAACCACTTTTGCTTGTTGGAGAGCCGCTTCGACTTCTAGATCTGCTTCGATCTACTGGGGAGCCACTCCTACTTTTTGCAGAACCATTTGGAAAGGGGCCTCGTGGGGATACTGATCTTGACCCAGAGCGTGATCTAGAACGGCTAGAGCCGCGGGATACACTTCTATTTCCGCCAGGAGAAGGTGAACGACTATCAGACTTTGATCTGTGTGAGCCACTCCTTGAACGACTTGACTGGACTGACTTGCTGCCACTTCTAGAAAAACAAATCAACTTTAATTTGTGATTAAAACAAAAGCATTTGTTTTATTTTTGTATATTGTTATTCCATGCAATTCCGAAAATGATTCTAGACGCTATAATGATCTCAAAACTCTGTTGTTTGACCAAGGTTTCACCTTCGTTCAAGATAGTTGTATAAACTAGTAAGTTTTTAGGACAGCTTTCTCCTTATTAACTCCTCTACTTTTTAAAAAAACGCTCTCCTTTCAACCAAACAATGAAATATTTTAAAGAATTTGACTGTTCGATCCATTTTGTTACACTAACTACATTAAGCAAACGCTCTCAGCATTTCTCTCCTTAAAAATTGCTAACCTTTAGCAAAAATCATCTCTTTTACTGACATGGGCGTACCAATCTTATACAATTTTTAACCTTTTCGCATGCACCCTTCAGGGTCTTCTGCAGAGCCCAAGTTCTGAGAAACCTTGCAGTCTCAGGTGTCAGACAAAATTTAGATAACTTCGAAGACCACACTGCCTTTCCATGACGAAAGTAAAACAGTTCAAAATAGGGATTAAACCTTTTAATTGACAATGAACAGAAATAGAATTATTTAACTGGATATTTCGAACACATATACAGTGTTCATCATCAGCAGTAAAACTGTTTTACTGCTGATGATGAACACTGTATATGTGTTCGAAATATCCAGTTAAACAATTTTATATCTGTTCGATGTCAATAAAAGGTTTAATCCCTATTTTGAACTGTTTCACTTTCGACAAAATTTACAAAAAAACTGTTATAAAAGTATATTACTTCTATTTAAAACCAAATTTTCAAAGGTAAAAAATGGTAGTGTCATTGCAGAGCTGCAATGACCAAAAGCCCTACTACTATTTTAAACCTACTCTATTTAAAACCCAAATTTACCAAAAGCCCTACTTCCTCTACCTATTGCCTGAATATAGACTAAAACTAGGGTAAACTTAGGTAAGTCTGATCCCTTACAAAAAATTTTCAGCTTAATTTGGTCCCAAAATTATTTTGTAGTTGCTGGTGCAATAAAAACTATTTGAGATTGCTCCTGGTCATGCTAGTAATATTCTTTACCTTACCTTAAATTGCATTGTCCAGTAAAATAAGGATTGAATTACAACCCAAAAAGTTTGCAAGTTTAGTTGTTTCTGTGAGTTACTGCACCAAAGTAACCCATCTCAGGGAGGTTAAACTTACCCTCTTAGTCTATGGTAAATCTGACACCCTCAGGTAAATTCTATGCTTATGGAGATAAAAATTATGTCACCTTAAGACATGATAGAGAACACTTCTACATACAGGAATATGCCAAACAAAAACTCTTGTCAATAGTTTTCATGTACCACAGTTGATCACAGGTTTTCTTCTTACCATGAGGTGATTTTGACAGTATACAATATTTTATGTATCTATTAATTGTGTTGATTGCTAAAGACACAAATTCAGTCATTAGAGCTTGTGATTAGTCGTGTCAAATTGAACCAAATATTCATTCAAAGGTTCCAACTGACCTACTATTCCTTTTTTCCCCTTGTCTCAATTTTATTTGCCATTCCCCTTGGAAAATTCATCCTTGCTAACCTGTTCAAGCAATTCAGCCTTTTAAATGATCATTTTTAAAACAACTTTGCAAAATTTGAAATAAGCCGCAAAGCATACAATTCATTAAAGATAACTATAGAACGTTTTATGGGATAAACTGTACTTCATTTCAAACACTTTGTAGCAACGAACGTAACGTGGTAATGGTATAAGAGGGGAGCTACCCCTTGCTCATTCTTAAAACTTAAAACTTAAGCTCGACTTTTTGTTCCAATTCTTTAAGAACGATTCAAGAAATACAAGGGTCATTGAATTTGAATGAGAATTATTTTTAAAAGAAACTTTAAGACCTTAGCGTAAAGAGCGAGAGTTGTGGAAGGGATAGTCCCCTCATACACGGATTAATTTCTTTTTATTTTACATTTTTATGTCGGTCATTGCTTTCAGTTGAAAAAAACTTACTTTTTCAGTTTAACAATTTATAAGAGATACAGAAAATTGTGACTTTGGTTGGTTGGTGATTTTTCTTAACTCGTGGGTCACTTTATGAATGCATTTTTAACTCAAAAAGCAGCTTCTGACATTTTTCTCAAATTTACAAATAAAGGTGATAAATTTAGTTTCTTTGCGTATCCCTTATAGGTAAAAATGAGTTTCCTCTCCCAGGGTAAATGAAACCGACTAGTCTGAGAACAGGGCTCAATCAAATTTAATTACTCTTAATTAAAGGTTTTGTATTATATGCAATAAAATAAATAATAAGTATAATATTAATAAGTAATACAATGATAACAAATGCCAAACAGTTAATAAAAATGGACCCTCAGTTCACACTTTTAGTTTGTATAAACTTCGGAGGGGGCTCATTGGATCGGTAATCAGAATAGCTAGTGTCCTTTTTAAGATTCAGAGTGTTCAGAGGGTGGATGCCCCACCCCCACACCTCGGGTTTTCCCGAAATGCATCACACAAAAATTCTTAGATGGCCCTTTGTTGTCGCAGAAACTTCAAAACAGCTTATTCGATTTGAAATTGAAAAGACCGGCGCCCTTTTAAATAGTCAAAAGTGATTGGATGACAACAAACCCCCCTCTCACACCCACCGTTTTCCCAAACATACCCAATCAAAATTTTGAGATCGTCATTTTGTTCAATCTAATTGAAAGGTCCAAAAATTATGCCTTTGAGAATGACACCCCCTAAGCCCTTAGGGCAAGAGTTGTAAGTAAAGGCCTGGGGGCATATAAGGTATATATAGAAAGGGTGGTCGTATAAACTTTGGATGGGGGCCATTGGGAAATCAGTAGTTCAAGAGCCCTTTGTAAGATTCAGAGTGACTGGAGGATGGATACCCCCCACACCTCATATTTTCCCGAAATGTATCTGTAAGACATTTTGACATGGTCATTTCTTGTCGTAAAAACTTCAAAAAAGGTTCATTCGATTGAGAATTGAAAGGACTAGTGTCCTTCTTATTAAAAGTGATTGGAGGCAACAAGCCCCCCCCCCTTTCCCCGCCAATCGATTCCCAAAACACATCTAATCATAATTTTGAGATAGCCACTAGCCATTTTGTTCAGCGTAGTTGAAAGAACTTGAAATTACGCCTTTGACAAACCCCATACCTTCTCAAGATCAGAACAGAATTTACACTTTACTGAATACACAATACATTTTAAATGTTTTCGCTTGCTTAAAACCTTTTACTAGATATATGAAAGGGGAAGCCCTCCCCCTTGCACTCCAATTACAGTGCGAGTGGCTGGTACCCTTTTTAAGAGTAACAAGATACTGGAGGGTAAGCAGCCGTCCAAGCACAGCTTCTCTCAAGCACATTCATTCTCCAAACCCATACCCAAATTCTCAAAACCCATACCCAAATTCTCCAAACCCATACCCAAATTCTCCAAACCCAAAAAAAGAACAGATATTAATTTTAAAAACTTTTTCAACAAGAGAAGTTTTTCATAGAAAAGTAAAGAGCTCCATTAAGCCAAGAACGAACAAAAATCAAGTCAAACAATCTTTCAAGCGTAAAACTACCACAATATCTACCACATTTATTGATATTATATACCACACTACCACACCACTCACTACCACAATTCAATATCAATAAATAAATGAAACTTAAAAGGAACAGAAATTACAACAAATAGCCGACTCAAACTCAAAACAAGCAAAAATTAACATGAGTAGGGCTGATAACCACCATGCCTTTTCAAGACCAGAACACAATATACGCTTTATTGAAAACAAAATGCGTTTCAAATGTTTTCACCTTTCTTACTTTCAAAAATAAAAAAACAATCAAAATCTTAACGAACAAATATCAGTATATGTCAATTAAATTGACAATCCACAGACATTTGTTTATTGTTTTTTCTCAGTAAAGCGCAATTTGTGTTCTAGTCTTGAGAAGGTATAGGGGTTCTGTTCGCTTTGAGCTTGGTTTATTTATTGATAGTGATTTGTGATAGTTTTACGCTTTGAAGATTATTTGACTTAATTTTTGCTCATTCTTGGCTTAGTAGAGCTATTTAATTTTCTTTGAAAAACTTGTCTTGTGGAAAATGTTTTTTAAATTAATTTTTTTAATAGGTCTTCATATATTTTTTACCTTCTATATGTAAGATGTTGTTTATTTCATCTTTTTTTATCCTTTATAAGCTATCAATAACGAAATGTAAACTTATTTATCACACATTATTTGCATTATATTACTTATTATTTATTATTATTATCATTTTAATACATTAATAACTTATAATAGCAAGTAATATGATACAAATAATATATAATAAATAAGTATACATTAGGTTATTGACAACTTATAAAGGATGAAAAAAGATGAAAATAATCAAAATAATCAATATCTTAGATATAAAAAGGTACACTAAAAGAAGGAGAACTATTAAAGAAATTAAAAATGTTAACTGAGGCTGGATTCTTATTAACTGCCATGGTGTTAAAAGAAGCTTTACTGGAAACTTTATCAGCAGTCTCAAATGAAGAGCTTTCTACGGAGGCTGTAACCAGGGGTGGGGGGTTAGGGGGTTTAAACCGTAAAAACATAGCAAAATGCACACAAACTAATTTTTGATAAGATTTTTTTAACGCCCCATCCCCCGCAAAAAGTGCCCCCCCAAAAAAAAATTCTTGATACGACCCTGCTTTCTCTATTTTTCTTGCAAACTTCCCGAACAGACGTATCATCAATCTATATCCATTTATAAGGTAAGACTGATACTGATACTATTAATAATAATGAGGAGCGGTTCAGGGCCATTTTTAAACACCCCCTCCCCCGCAAAAAATACCCCCCACAAGCAAAAATACTTGATGCGAACCTGCTTTCTATATTTTTCTTGCGAACTTCCCGAACAGACGTATCATCAATCTACATCCATTTATAAAGTAGGACTAATACTGATACTATTAATAATAATGAGGAGCGGTTCAGGGCCATTTTTTAACACCCCCTCCCCCGCAAAAAATACCCCCCACGAGCAAAAATACTTGATGCGAGTCTGCTTTCTATATTTTTCTTGCGAACTTCCCGAACAGACGTATCATCAATCTACATCCATTTATAAGGTAAGACTGATACTGATACTATTAATAATAATGAGGAGCGGTTCAGGGCCATTTTTTAACACCCCCTCCCCCGCAAAAAATACCCCCCACAATCAAAAATATTTGATGCGAACCTGCTTTCTATATTTTTCTTGCGAACTTCCCGAACAGACGTATCATCAATCTACATCCATTTATAAAGTAGGACTGATATTGATACTATTAATAATAATGAAGAGCGGTTCAGGGCCATTTTTTAACACCCCCTCCCCCGCAAAAATGCCCCCCACAAGCAAAAATACTTGATGCGAACCTGCTTTCTATATTTTTCTTGCGAACTTCCCGAACAGACGTATCATCAATCTACATGCATTTATAAAGTAGGACTGATACTGATACTATTAATAATAATGAGGAGCGGTTCAGGGCCATTTTTTAACACCCCCTCCCCCGCAAAAAATACCCTCCACGAGCAAAAATACTTGATGCGAACCTGCTTTCTATATTTTTCTTGCGAACTTCCCGAACAGACGTATCATCAATCTACATCCATTTATAAGGTAAGACTGATACTGATACTATTAATAATAATGAGGAGCGGTTCAGGGCCATTTTTTAACACCCCCTCCCCCGCAAAAAATACCCCCCACAATCAAAAATATTTGATGCGAACCTGCTTTCTATATTTTTCTTGCGAACTTCCCGAACAGACGTATCATCAATCTACATCCATTTATAAAGTAGGACTGATATTGATACTATTAATAATAATGAAGAGCGGTTCAGGGCCATTTTTTAACACCCCCTCCCCCGCAAAAATGCCCCCCACAAGCAAAAATACTTGATGCGAACCTGCTTTCTATATTTTTCTTGCGAACTTCCCGAACAGACGTATCATCAATCTACATCCATTTATAAAGTAGGACTGATACTGATACTATTAATCATAATGAGGAGCGGTTCAGGGCCATTTTTTAACACCCCCTCCCCCGCAAAAATGCCCCCCACAAGCAAAAATACTTGATGCGAACCTGCTTTCTATATTTTTCTTGCGAACTTCCCGAACAGACGTATCATCAATCTACATCCATTTATAAGGTAAGACTGATACTGATACTATTAATAATAATGAGGAGCGGTTCAGGGCCATTTTTTAACACCCCCTCCCCCGCAAAAAATACCCCCCACAATCAAAAATATTTGATGCGAACCTGCTTTCTATATTTTTCTTGCGAACTTCCCGAACAGACGTATCATCAATCTACATCCATTTATAAAGTAGGACTGATATTGATACTATTAATAATAATGAAGAGCGGTTCAGGGCCATTTTTTAACACCCCCTCCCCCGCAAAAATGCCCCCCACAAGCAAAAATACTTGATGCGAACCTGCTTTCTATATTTTTCTTGCGAACTTCCCGAACAGACGTATCATCAATCTACATCCATTTATAAAGTAGGACTGATACTGATACTATTAATAATAATGAGGAGCGGTTCAGGGCCATTTTTTAACACCCCCTCCCCCGCAAAAAATACCCTCCACGAGCAAAAATACTTGATGCGAACCTGCTTTCTATATTTTTCTTGCGAACTTCCCGAACAGACGTATCATCAATCTACATCCATTTATAAGGTAAGACTGATACTGATACTATTAATAATAATGAGGAGCGGTTCAGGGCCATTTTTTAACACCCCCTCCCCCGCAAAAAATACCCCCCACAATCAAAAATATTTGATGCGAACCTGCTTTCTATATTTTTCTTGCGAACTTCCCGAACAGACGTATCATCAATCTACATCCATTTATAAAGTAGGACTGATATTGATACTATTAATAATAATGAAGAGCGGTTCAGGGCCATTTTTTAACACCCCCTCCCCCGCAAAAATGCCCCCCACAAGCAAAAATACTTGATGCGAACCTGCTTTCTATATTTTTCTTGCGAACTTCCCGAACAGACGTATCATCAATCTACATCCATTTATAAAGTAGGACTGATACTGATACTATTAATAATAATGAGGAGCGGTTCAGGGCCATTTTTTAACACCCCCTCCCCCGCAAAAATGCCCCCCACAAGCAAAAATACTTGATGCGAACCTGCTTTCTATATTTTTCTTGCGAACTTCCCGAACAGACGTATCATCAATCTACATCCATTTATAAAGTAGGACTGATACTGATACTATTAATCATAATGAGGAGCGGTTCAGGGCCATTTTTTAACACCCCCTCCCCCGCAAAAATGCCCCCCACAAGCAAAAATACTTGATGCGAACCTGCTTTCTATATTTTTCTTGCGAACTTCCCGAACAGACGTATCATCAATCTACATCCATTTATAAAGTAGGACTGATACTGATACTATTAATCATAATGAGGAGCGGTTCAGGGCCATTTTTTAACACCCCCTCCCCCGCAAAAATGCCCCCCACAAGCAAAAATACTTGATGCGAACCTGCTTTCTATATTTTTCTTGCGAACTTCCCGAACAGACGTATCATCAATCTACATCCATTTATAAAGTAGGACTGATACTGATACTATTAATCATAATGAGGAGCGGTTCAGGGCCATTTTTTAACACCCCCTCCCCCGCAAAAATGCCCCCCACAAGCAAAAATACTTGATGCGAACCTGCTTTCTATATTTTTCTTGCGAACTTCCCGAACAGACGTATCATCAATCTACATCCATTTATAAAGTAGGACTGATACTGATACTATTAATCATAATGAGGAGCGGTTCAGGGCCATTTTTTAACACCCCCTCCCCCGCAAAAATGCCCCCCACAAGCAAAAATACTTGATGCGAACCTGCTTTCTATATTTTTCTTGCGAACTTCCCGAACAGACGTATCATCAATCTACATCCATTTATAAAGTAGGACTGACACTGATACTATTAATAATAATGAGGAGCGGTTCAGGGCCATTTTTTAACACCCCCTCCCCCGCAAAAAATACCCCCCACGAGCAAAAATACTTGATGCGAACCTGTTTTCTCTATTTTTCTTGCAAACTTCCCGAACAGACGTATCATCAATCTACGTGAATAGATAAGTGAAGAGCGGTTCAGGGCCAAGTTAAGTTCTCTGGAGAAAGCCACAAAAAAAAACTGGTAAATATTTTATATTAGACGCATTGACAATGAAGAAGCAACATTCTTACAAGAAAATAAGGAATGTGATGTAAGAGTAACTGTTTTGAAACTATTGACAGCAAGGAAGCAATATTTCTTGCAAGAAAATGATTAATGTGAAATTCATAAAAAAAAACTTTATCAAAAAGTAAATTATGGTTAAGAAAACCTTTTGAAAGGCATCTAGAAACGGGTTACCCTGAGTGTTTTTATCTATGAGTAAGTGTGAGTAAGTGTGAGTTTATCTATGAGTGAGTCTATGAGTAAGTGTTTTTATCTACGAGGAGATTTGTTAAGTAATGACAGCTGAAAGTGCATTTAATATTTCCGAAATGGTTAAAAATTGCTGCCATAAAAACTTCATAGTGTTTAAACAACGAAAAGAAACATCTTTGAAAATCGCAGAATTCAGGTATAAAAAACACAAGATAGGTTCAGGGGATGGGGAGGTCAAAAATGTTTTTATGTAGTTGGTGCTTTAAGCATAAGAAACAGAAAGCCTACCTTTCTGAGTCTCGTGATGAGCTTCTTTGTGCAGGTGATTTTGTACCCGATCGAACTGATTGTCTGGAACCAGACCTTTCAGGTGATTGTGAAACAGCTCTTGGTGAATTCATTTCTTCATCACCTGACAACGACTGTTGAGGACTCTGAAATTAAATCCCATTAATTAAGCAATATTTCAATTTAATTCTAAAAATGATTGACTAATATCTATAAAAACCCCATTTGCATTGAACGAAGGAAAATATGTAGATGGTACTAATATAAAAACAGCAATATGTTTTCTCAGTTTACAGTTAACTTCCTTGGGAGGGGGAATTCCTTGCTTATTTCCAATGCTTGCATTTATATAAACTTCTACATATCATTTAAATGGTAAAGTACACTGCACTTAAAAGCATATGCTTCTTAGTAATGAAGCAACATATTGTGAAAAATTAGTGGTAGAGGGACACCTACGAGTGCCCTGTGGTTAGCTGCATGGGGAGAGGGCGATACCCAGCCCTGTTCACAATTTAAAAACTATGCCATAGAAATGTTAGATGTGGGAAACCACGTCTAAAACCGTACATGGAATAGTTTCATCTAAATAAATGAAATGTATAGGAAGTATTCAATGTTTTAAACTAGAAGCGTAATGCTATTTTTGCATATTATTAACAACATTAGAATCACCTAGATAACTTTTACAAACTTTTATTCGCGCCATTTTTAAAATGCCCCAAAAACCTGTGTGCTCAGATTAAACAACCGTCTAAACCCTCTCCCGACTAAATCGCTCTTTTCATGTAGTAGTGTTAACGTCTTAATACTGAAATTGAGACAAATTAGTTTGTAAAAGGAGTCTAATCTGCAAAAAATTTTACTTAAAAATCGTCTTTTTTAATCCAAAAATCTATATTCGATAGTAATGAATTATTTATAATGTGCATACCAGATTTGCTTCAAACATTTATACATGAAGAAATTCAATTTGTGGGGCAGCTAATAAAAAAGGTAAATCGTATGATAGAAAAAATCATAAAATTTTTGATGTTATTACATAATCGCAAAGCTGCATACAGTCGGGGGTTCAGGCATTTTTGGGGAGGTTTCGGAGGAGGGTGATAATATAGAGGACAAATCACATGATGTTATAGGAAATTATAAAAATTTAGATGTCACCACACAATTGCAAAGTTGCACACAGCCCAGGGCTCAGGCATTTATGTCTAAGGGGGGGGGGGGCTAATAAAAAAGGCGAATCGTATGATATTACAAGGAATAATAGAAATTATGATTTATCACACAATCTCAAAGCTGCACACAGTCAAGAGCTTATGCATTTACTTCCGGGGGTTTGGGGGGATGTTCATAAAAATGCAAACCACATAATATTACAGGAAATCATAAAAATTTAGATGTCACCACATAATCACAAAGCTGCACACAGACCAGGGCTTATGCATTTATTTCTGGCGGTTGGGGGTGGGGATGCTCATAAAATAGGTAAATCATATGATATTATAGGAAATCATAAAAATTTAGATGTCACCACATAATCGCAAAGCTGCACACAGCCCAGGGCTTATGCATTTATTTCCGGGGGTTGGGGGGATGCTCATAAAAAGGCAAATCGTATGATATTATAGGAAATCATAGAAATTAAGATGTCACCACATAATTACAAAGCTGCACACAGCCCAGGCTTAGGCATTTATTTCTGAAGATGGAGAGGAGGGTGCTGACAAAAAAGGCAAATCATATGATATTATAGGAAAACACAAAACGTTGATGTTAAACTGTAAAGCTGCAAAAACAGCCCAGGGCTCTTGCATGTATTTCTGTTTGGGGTGGGGGGTTCTCCCAAGGTTTGTAATCTCTTTGTCTGTGATGTAGGTCACGGAAAAATATTTTTACTACAATAAAGCAGAGGCGCCATTTGGAACAAATCTTGGGGTGGGCATAAACTCCATCTTGCCCCCCCCCCCCCGACTCACTTCGTGTCGCGTAATCATCTAGAAAATGGGCATTTGACAGAACTCGAGATTTTTATAATGTATCTTACCTACTTTCAAAGTTTACAATAATTAATAGTAAATAGCATAATTACCCCAAGGGTTGTCAAGTAATTACACTCTTTGGTTAATAGGCGTGCAGAAATTTCAAATAAATTGGACAGAATGGATTATGTTGGACATAATGGATTATTATGGACGCAAAGGGCCCTTTGTGGTGGAAGCTTGGCCCCCTGGAAAATCTGGGGTGGGCATTTGCCCACCCCTGAACCTCCAAATGGCGCCTCTGCAATAAACAGCCATAATTTTTAAAATAAATGAATTAATATTAATCAATAGAATCTAATAAAAAACATATTTGACAATAAAAATAAATTTAAAATACGCTAAACTACATAAATTTAATGTAAAATGAACTTAAGAAGTTCTATTATAGTAAATTATTGGTTTGGCAGAAGATCAAAACGATTAAACCCGGCCAGGTTCTGTTGTGAATGCAACAATGAACCTAAAAGCTACTAAAATGATATTCCACCCGTAAATAGGATAACAATATTATGATAAGCTTGTATAATGGATAATGTTAGTTTTTTCTTCTTCTTCTTCTTCCTATTGCTTCTTCCTTTCCGTTGTCCTGACATAAAATTTTCAAGAAGTTGTCATCCATGACTGCACATAGGCATGGATACAAGGGAAGGACCTAATTTTGAGTAAAATTCTATATTGGAGGCTTTTTTTAATTTGGTTGAGTTGGGAGAATAAAACTCATAGGAACGAATCAAGAGCCTAAAGTATACTCTAGAAAGTGGTTTTGAAAAAAAAAATAACCCTAGAAGGGTAAAAAAAGAACCCCCTAACCCCTCCACAGGATACGGCCTTTGGCTCAGTTACCCTGCACATTATCGTAATACATTTGAGAAGCACTACTGAGCCTAGAGTATATAAGTATATACTCTATACATAGATATATACATAGAGTATACATATACCTAGAGCATACATAGAGTATACATTATATACATAGAGTATATAACTAAATTTGAGAAGCACTACTGAGCCTGAGCCTAGAGTATATATAAAACTTAACTAAAATTTGCATTAATTTTGTTTTGACTTATTAGTCTAAATTTAGTTATTACAGTATTTGATGGTCTTGATGCAAGGCCCTCTCATTGAACTAAGCGCTTCAATATTAATTAATACTAATTATAATAATTATAATATAACAATAATTTACAACAACAATATAATATATATATATATATATATATATATTAACAACAATATAATATAACAATTATAACAATAATAATAAATAATTAATTAACACCATTTGATTCCCTGCTCAACAAATAATATACTAACAACAATATAATATAACAATTATAACAATAATAATAATTAATTAATTAACACCATTTGATTCCCTGCTCAACAATCTTTCCAAATATAAAAGTTGCCAAGACAAAAATTGTTTGTCAGTTCTCCTTAATGAGGCTAGATATAGCCGAATAATCAAGACACATTTAGGGGTAGGGAGTCCTCGGTGTGACGCCCCCGACTTTTTTTTTACTTGTAAAAGTAACAAAAACACATGAACAATTTTTTTGAATTTCTTACCCCTCCCCCTCCCAAACAAAAATCCTGAATACGGCCTTGCCTACAACATATAAAAAAGTTTGCTAGTTTATGCTTATATTGCCTTTTGTAAGATACTTGTAAACTCATCATCAGTTGGTTTCTAATGCTAATTTGAAATAAAACAACAAAATAAGACAACTCTTGTATATAACATAGGTCTATTTCCAGACACATTAAGGCGTGGAGGAGGGGCTATGATACAATTGCAACTGAAGCGACTATTATACTTGGAAAGATAATAATTAGGGAGCAGATAATAAGATATTATCGCCATTTTAATTGTACTCTAGCCCCCTCCGCAATGGGGCCAGATCTACCCCAGGCCACGTGTAAAACTTTGTTGATTTAGTCAATTTTCATTATTTTTTGCGCTTACTTCTATTCAAAAATTGGTTCAAATTCAAAATAAAGTCAATTTGACAACAAAAATTAAAAACAATGTTGTATATGGCCTAGAGTTATGTCTAGCCCCATAAGGGGCGACGAAATGGATGCAATTTCAAGGTAGTTATTATTAAATTTGGAAAGAACGTTGAATAAAGAATCAAACGGTATAATTCTTTCTTTCCTACATGATTTCTGTCGTATAACACAAATCAATGCCGTATCCAGAGGGGGAGGCTCCCCCCAGCAATAAATAAATGAGACTGTTGTAAAAAAAAAGAAAAAGAAAAATCCTGGATGCGGCCTGACCACGAATTAATCCGCTGTATTTTGTTATATCTTTTGAACTAAACATAAAGACCAAGTTCTTACTTCAACACATTCAGAAAAGTTATTTTTAATATATCTTATGAATTGGTTACTGTTTAACTTCTTCTTAGACTCCCCCTCATGTTTGCATATAGCTATAGGCTATACACAAAGCTCATTAAGAAAGGAATTGACTATAAATTAAACGCAAAATCAAACAAACATCGAAAAGTTCTACATTAACACAAATTAAACTGGGTCCCTTTAAACCCGGGGTCCGGAAACCCTCCTCGACGGTCCTGTACAAAAAATGTTTCCACAATAAGGAAGATGGAAACAAACTTTCAACCAATTAAAACTACACAAGGATAATCTATCCCAAGAACATATACCCTCCAACAAGGTTTATTACATACCATAACTATGAAAGAACTCTTGGAAACTTGTCGAAAGTAAAATTTTCACTCAAATCAATTATTTTTAAAGACAACACAAATCTATGTGCCAATAAAGCTCTTTAAAATGTTGATAGTCCGATCGACACTAACCAACTGAATAATTTAACCTAGTCATCTGAATGTTAATATTCATCAATATTCAATCTACATATAATTTACGCAAATTTAATTTGAATAATGAGCTAATTTCCAGCTTAACCTGATGTTTCTTCCTGCCCTCGATTGTATCCAAACAGTTCAACTAGGAAACTATTGTACTTTTTATAGACAAATCCACTGAGTGACAGGATGTGCTCACTGATGTGCCAGGTATTATTTGGGGCGGCGGAGGGGAAAATTCGAAAAGACAGCATAGTGGTTATATATATATACATATATATATATATATATAAATTGGTGGTATGAGTTCCATTGCAACACTTACATTGGCTAAGTGAAAAAAACGGGCTTCGGCTTCCCACCACCCTAGAATGCCCCCAACAATCCCTCCGGTAGAATCTTCCCAAATTTGAACTTGAGCAACCAAAGGGAAATTCAAACAAATGAAAAGAGCAAAAAAAAATGGGTATAATTGTTCATAAGCTATTACAAAGGAGGGGCGGTGAGTCTTTGTACAGGCAAGGGAGGGGAGAGGGTGCCAGTTGTCTAAAAGAGCGCGTTTCAATATCCAATTCTTCTAAATCTTTATAAGCCTTCAAATAATTATAGGAAGGGGTGTGGTGGAAATTATTCTCTCATCTCTGTTCATTTAGACTAAGTCTGAACAAGGGGGCTGCAGAGTGACACCTCCCTTTTTATTGCAGAAATTTGTTGTTGATATTAATGTGAAAGTTTAAATAATCTTAATTAATTTTAATTAATTATTAATAATCTAAATTTAATTAATTAATTAATGCTTAATTAATTTAACTTAAATAATCTACTTCATACAATTATATGCGATTGTGATTTATAATATGCATAATATTATATAATATGATAAAATATTATGTATAGTATGATTTATAATTTGATATAAAATATAATATTTATAATATATATATATTAATATATGATTATGTGTAAGCGTGCATCAGTGATTATGAAGGAGATATGGTGGATTGTTTTGTAAGTGGGAAGGGGGGGGATTCCTCAAAGAGTGCATTGTAATACCGAAACATCCTAACTCTTACTGAGCCTTAAAAAATATATATCGATTTAGTTCTAGGAAAGGAGGAGCGAGATAAAAATTGATATCTAATTCCTCTTGATTTCCGGAAATATTTCTGGTTTACGCCTTTATTATGAAAGCAAAGAAGAACACTAAACCATTTAAACCCTAAAGCGAGCGGGATTTATTCCGTACATGGGGAGGGGCCTGCTACCTCCTCAACTCCCTTATGTTTATAGAAGCTTCGGAGGATGCTGGTTCGATCGGAAATTGGGGTTCTAGTGTCATTTTTAAAAGACAAAAGTGATTGGAGAGTAACCAGTCTATGTCTTGAAACGGTTTTTTATATGACCCTTTTGTAACTCCTTAGGACATCAGATCAACATTTCGAGGTACCAATTTTGTTCAGAATAGTTGAAAATATCAACAAATTTGCGTCCAAGGATGACACAGCCCCCAAAGCCCCTGAGATAAGAGTCATTGTACTAACTGGCAATTTTTTAATGATATATATTTTATAGTGAAAAATAGGGGTTGGGGGGCATGTTTCATCTTTAACGTCTAGTGGCTTGATCTTATGGATTTTTTTGTCAAAAAGCTTATTAATATTTTCTGTGGGAAGGAGGAGGGTTTAGGGCCCCAAAATTGAGCCACAAAGACTTTCCGGATCAATTAGAAACTTACAGCTAGAAGTCCTTGGGCCGAGGGGACTACTATACAAAAAGTATTTAAAGGTGTGGTTTCTCCTCCAACAAAGGGGGCTCAAAAAAGCACCGAATATTTCTGATTAAACAGAAACTTATACAAAACTTCGGGCTAAGAAAACTTCATTTCAGAAGGAATGCTTCCCCTAAAAAAAAATATTACACCCCCTCCAAATACGGCCCAAAAAGGGTTAGACAATGCCAAAAACTGTTTCTCGACCACTTTAAATGGAAGAGGCAATTTTAGAAACTTGGGAAGGGACCAGTCGATTATCAGAGGGCAATTAGCCTCACTCTCGGTTCCTATTCTGCTAGCCACCCCTTCTCTAACCCCTATGATATCGAATCAAATTTTGAGACATCTGTTTTGTTCAAAAACTTCAAAATGTGTAATAAGTTTCTCTTCGGGGTTTATATCACCCCCACAGCCCCAATATTAAACTTTATTTTACCCTGCTATGAAAACTACCCCCCCCCCCCCCAAAAAAAAAAACGAAAAAATTAAAATAAAACAAGAATAAATACTATGAGACATTCTATACAATATACTCTGCCTATGTTGTACTATTGGCAGAATATTCAAAAATTCCGTATTTTCTTAATTGTATTTAGTTGCCATACTTTTTCTGTGGCTACTCAATTTTTCATGTGTGGGAGGATTTTCCAAAAAAGGGGGCTGAGCCTAACAACGAAAAATCGAACGCTACACGCTAAACTTACAATTACAAACACACCAAGGGGATACGGGCCTTGGTGAAAAGGAGTGGTGGACGAACCTTAAGATAAGCCCCCTTCCTAAACATAAAAATGCTTGCGATGATTTCCATAAATTCCGATAATCGTCATTTCACTCGCCTGTCTTTCCAATCCCCCCGCTTCCCAATGACATTCCTACAACTCAACATTACTTGTATACATATCTCCTCCTGGGTATGGTCTCATTTAGGGGCGTGTATAGAGCGAAATGTTGGGGATGGGGTGTGTGGCAAAGGCGCCAATAATTGATCAAGTTGACAAATTTATTTAACAAAAGGGTGAAAAACGGCGGATCCGCCATAAGATCCTATGAGGAGGAGGAGGAACGACCTTTCATTAAGCTTTTTAGTCGCAGCAACTTCCTTCCCTGAGATTTGATCATTATCACTGGTCATACATTTTCATGTCACTACATTTGGTTATTATTACTGGCTGTCATGACATATCTTGAATGTCAATTTAGAATAATACATTTAATTTATTTAAATAGGCAAATTTTCCCTCAGGAGATAACAACTACAGAACTTGTCTTAACAAGTAAAATCGCACATAGATGACGCTTATATGAAGCATTTGTCTAACTAGGCATCCAAAAACTGTAACTCTTGTCCGCATTCTATTTAATTTTACGTTATGACCAGCTTTTTAGCCCATTTACTCCACTACACAGCATCAAGCATGAATCCCTAATTTTTCGAGGTAGCTAGCGGTCTAACTGCTAAAGTGGACCATGTTTATCTTTGGCCCTTTACAAAGAGTAGTACCTAGTATCAACGAAAATTAATATGCTTTAAGACATTCATGAAAGTAAATGGAAAAAAGGAGGGAAAAGCAGGGCACCACTTAACAGAAATGTGGGAGGAGGGGACAAAGAGTTTTTAATTTTTCTTTAAATGCAAAAAAAGTTTTCAAAATCTAGGGGAGGAATATTTTATTTTTCTTCAGTGAGAAAGCAAACATTATATGCTAGGTTCATAATAGCTCAAAAGCAGGGTTGTACCCATCGAAAAAAATTCCCTTCAATATCACAAAGGTAATTTCAATAGTGCCAAGTCCCCAAAACGAGTTCCCACACTCGTGGGAATCTTGGCAGCAGCGTTGTTTGAAGGGGGCGGCAGTTGCCCCCCCTCAATAATTTGCAGAACACATTATTATGTAGCCAATACTGCTTGACTCACTGGATGTGGACCCCACCCCCCAATAAAAATGCTGGAGCTACGCCCCTGGGTCTTGGCATAGCAAAAAATCCACAAGACCTTGATCAAAATATAAGTAACCACAAAAAATATTTTTTGGTCCATTTCCAAGCCAACTGTCCCATCCCCGTACTCCCAACAAAATTTATGATTTTATTGTTTAGAGAAGAACCACTGGAAGTTTCAAGCCATTTATGTACTGAGTCAAATATACCCCTCCCCTTTTCCATTAAAAATTCCTCACAATTACACCCCTTGCCCCAGGGTATGTGGACGTCATATCATCCCCAGAGACATATATACAAGGCCGTATCCAGGGGGGTTACCGGCATTGACCCCCCTCCCCTCATAAGAAAAAAAAATGTCTTACTGGGTAAAAAATTACAAAAATGCGTATAAATTTTGTTGATGCGTTTTTAAAGTCTTCTTTGCACCTCCCCCCCCCAAACAAAAACTAGACACGCCCTTGTATGCATATTGCACCTTTCAACTTTGTGAACAAAACGACAATTTCGAAATTTTTATCAGATGTATTTGGCAGTTAAGGGAAATCAAAATAAGGCATGGGAGGGGAACTGTTGGTCCTTCAATCATTTTTTACTCTTAACAAGGGTACTAGAACTTTCAGTTTCAAATCGAATGAACCCCTTCCAAAATTTTTACAGCCACTCCTTCCATACAAAGTAGCCTCATAAAAAAAAGAACAAATAAATGCTCAAATGCGGATAAATCCATTTATTTAGACAGTGAAAACAGGCACACAAGCATAAATATTTTGATGAAATATACAACAATCGCCATCATTAGAAATACTAAAATTTAAATTGACATATTTATAAAAAATAAAATAATTAACTTTCAGGTCATTCACAAAATAATGAACTTCTGGATTATTCACTACAATTTTTTCGGCGAGTTCAATGGGAAAGTTCATTCAAAGTCTTGATGTAAATTTTCTTTTTTAATGTTGCCTAAATGTAAAAAAAAAATCCAATGAAGGAGACAAAGTCTTCTGTGTCTTCTAAATTGCAAAGGAAACGTTGAATTTATAGTTGTATGCTTAATTGGTCTCATTTCCCCATATATAAGACGTATTTTCAACACAACACCTTAAATTAGGTACCATTTTCACAGACTACACTGCCTTTTTATGAAAAACAAGTAAACGTTCAAATGGGGATAAGTTCATTTAAACTATTAGATTAGGCTCTTTAGACTATTAAATAAAAAAAACAGGTTTTTTAAACTGAAAGTAAGGAGTGATATTAAAACTTAAAACAAAAAGAAATTACTCCATATATGAAAGGGGCTTTTTCTCCTCAACGCCCTGCTCTTTACGCTAAAGTTTGACTTTAGCGTAAAGAGCGGGGTATTGCGGAGGAAAAGCCCCTTTCATATACAGAGTAATTTCTTTTCGTTTTAAGTTTTAATATCACTCCTTACTTTCATTTAAAAAAAACCGTTTTTTTATTTAATTTCTGAACGCTTTTGAATTAATGATGTTTCAATTTTGGCTCTCCACATATAAATAATTAAAACGAAATTTGTCTATTATTTTTTTTTTGGCTAAATGGCTTTCTTGTAATTTTAATCGGAAGATTTTGAGAAAAAAAGGATCGGGGAGGAGGCCTAGTTGCCCTCCAATTTTTTGATTACTTAAAAAGGCAACTAAAACTTTTCAGTTTTTACGAACGTTTTCATTAGTAAAAAATATACATAATTTTAAGAACTAACTTACATAACGAACTTCTATATTCGTATGTTTTTATTACGTATTTGAGGGGGTTCACCCCCTCGTCAATACCTCGCTCTTTATACTAATACTTGAATTTTGTCCTAATTCCTTAAGAATGACCCTGAATCACAAAGGCCACAGAATAAATAGTTGAAATTACTAAAAATACTTTAGCGTAAAGAGCAAGGCATTACGAGGAGGTGATCCCCTCATAGGCGTAACAATTTCTGCTCGTTTTAAGTTTTAATGCTGCTCCTTATTTTCAGTTGAAAAATTTTTTCATATTTATTTTTTCATTGTTTTTTTAAATAATGCTAGAAAATCCTGAGCCCCCTTCACTGAAACTCTCTTTCCCTATGACAAATTCCTCCATAAAAAGATCTTCCTACGTAACCCCCCTTCAACTTCTCCCCCCCCCCAAACCAAAAAAATATCCAACTGAAAACGAATCTAAACTTCCCAATAACCATTATTATATGTAAACATAGGTCAAAGTTTGTAACTTGCAGCCCTCCCAGGGGGGCCTGTTGGGGAGTAAGATGTCCCCAGACATATTTATTAGGTTTTTTGACTATGGTGAATAAAATGGCTATCTCGGAATTTTGATCTGGTGACTTTGGGGAAAAATGAGCATGAGAGGGGGCCTAGGTGCCCTCCAATTTTTTGGTCACTTAAAAAGGGCACTAGAACTTTTAGTTTCCGTTAGAATAAGCGCTCTCACGACGTTCTAGGACCACTGAGTCAATACGATCACCCCTGGGAAAAAAAAACAACAAATGAACACACATCCATGATCTGTCTTCTGGCAAAAAATGCGAAATTCCACATTTGATGGTGTGATTTTTGTTAAGATTGTATTACTTTCAGGAAGTGTTTCCCCCTATTTTCTAAAATAAGGCAAATTTTCTTAGGTTCGTAACTTTTGATGGGTAAGACTAAACTTGATAAAACTTATATATTTAAAATCAGCATTAAAATGCGATTATTTTGATGTAACTATTGGCATCAAAATTCCTTTTTATTAGAGTTTCAGTTACTATTGAGCTGGGTCACTCCTCACTACAGTTTGTTACCACAAACTGTTTGATCAGATTTTGAAGAAAGCTGATGTGGTATTACTTTCTTAGTTGTTCCAACCATAGCACTACCCAAAGATCAAGTTAATTTTCTACTTTCTGATGACATAAATTCCTTTGAACTTGATGAAAAGAACTAATATTGTCAAGTACAACTAACAAGTCACGGCCATTTTGGATATGTGCAAAAGTAAACTGATAATTTTGGTAAATACTCCAGAAACTTTTATGGGCCAAGAATGATCATTAGGGTTCACTCCAGAGACATAGACCTCTTTTAGATAGACAGCTGAAATTTGTAAGTCTTCAACAAGTGCCATCTTCTTTACAAATGGTGTGGCTTTAGAAACTCCTTTTTGGAACTGAAGACCTTGAGAAGTTTTTTCTTTGCGCAAGTTTCCTTGCATTGACAGCAACTCTGCTACTCAAAGATGAGAAGCTGATTGTAGAAGAGTTTCTTCACAACCCCAGTGTAGTTTGGATGTTGGTTGATAGGCCAAATGTCAGGATGGATATTTTGCAGTACAACCCCTCTTTAGGCTCAGGAGGTAGTGCGGATTGGGTTGAAAGTTGGTTCAAGATTGCCAAGGGAATTGTTGAGACAGATAGCCATAGTGTATTTCTTGTATGTGCAGGAGGTCAATGCTGCATGTTCAGCCATTTCTCATTTAGGAGTCAAGGCAGCAGTATTCACTGGAGAATGCTCATCACTGGATACAAATCATATTCATGCTGCTATGAAAAATTGGAAGATCCAAATACTCTGCACCACAGCTGTGTGTGGTTGTGGCTTGGATCTTTTGGATATTCCCTGTGTTGTTTGTTTTAGTTTGCCCAAAAACTTCTCATCTTGGATGCCGGAGCAAGGCAGAGCAGGACATGACCAGCACAGCTTACCTGATATTTATTCCTTAAATGTTGATGATATTTAATTTATTAAAGTTATAAAAGAGACACCCCACACCTCAGATTTTGTTTAAAAGTGCCTGAGACTTTAAAAACATAATTTTTGAATGCTACAGCACAGCTTACTTGGTATTAAATATCAAACATTTATGTGAAAGACTGAAGACAAATAAAGACATCAATGAGCTATTTAAAGCCAATTATAATGCAACAGATGAAAGATACTTGTATATAATGATTTTCTGATGGATAATAATATTGTTTGAAGAGACAGAAAAGAGAGAGTGTGAGTACAGAAAAGAGAGAGCAAGAGCCAGATAGGTACCAGCTGGCCTATAGGCCTTAAATTACTGGAAACAGGCAGCTCAAGCACCCCTACTTCCCACAAGCCATCCAGTTCCATCACTTCTTATTTTCCTTTTGTTCTATTATTTTTTTTGTTATATACAAACCAAAAGTATTATATTCCTTGACAATTGTATATATATATATATATATTGATTGTGTTGACATTGATCAAAAAAGTCTTTGTTTATATGATGTTAGTATTGATTTTTTTTTCTGTTAATTGTGCATTTAGAAGAAACCTCCTAGAAGCCAAAAGGAGTCTATTATAGATTAGATAGATGGTTATTGATTACTTTTTATTTTAGTTTATTCAAAAAAATTACATAAGTTTTGACTTAATCATCTTTTTTTTTGAATTTGGTTGTAAAAAGATTTTTGTTGTTTTTAAGCTTGTCAATAAGTTTCTTTGCCCTTGTATTATTTCTATCTTTTTTACTTCCTCTATCTCTTTGCCCAATTTTGTACAGGAAATTGTCCTAAAACTGGCTTCTGTGAAGACAATTGTCATTGAGCAGAAATACATAGAGAAGGGGCATATGCAGATGGAATACTCTACCAGCAACCATACAGGCAAAAATCCACAGAATGGAAATTTATCTTCCCCCAAAGCTATGTTTGAACTATTAAGGAAGCAAGAAAGGATTCTGCACTGGTTGTCTCTTTTTTTCAGTCTTCCACAAGAAAAGATATACTTAACCTGTGTCTGCTTTATTTTAATTGAAGCTGTATAATTTTGTTTTTTTTTAGACTTTGGTTATCAATAAAATAAATATTATAAAATATGCATTTAGCTGCATTCATTCATAAGCTGCATTCATTCGTTAGCTGCATTCATTCATAAGCTGCATTCATTCGTTAGCTGCATTCATTCATAAGCTGCATTCATTCGTTAGCTGCATTCATTCATAAGAATGATCACATATCTCCCTGGAACTAAACTTGTATCTCAGACCCTGTTTTTATGATAATATGTATGACAAAATTTTTGACAAACTTATTAAACTAGGAGAAAAAATTAAACTAATATATTACTGTTTCTTTCCTGGACAATATACCAAGTGCTTTGGTTACAGCTTCAAAACTAAAAAAGTTATGAGTTTGTTTTTGTTTCCTGTAAGTAAAAACCATGGTTTTGAGATACAAGGTTATTATACAAAACTGTATTTGAACAGCCCCTTATGGTCAGTGTAGTTTATACTTGCACAATTTAAAATCAATAGTAAATATTGTAGATGATGCAGGATCTGTGATTTTCTCTAGCTTCTTTGTTTTTTCTGATGCATTCTTCTTCCAGGAAAAGTTAAAAAAATTCTTTTGCAGTCTATCTAAGCTACTGCAACTTAGCACACACTACACATTACTGCTACAAGCTACTTAGAATAAAACTAAACTTTTACCAAGTATTTTTGCTAAGTCACAAGGTGGATTCCTATATAGAAACTAATAGGCAGCAGGACATAGGTAGGCCTAATTAAAAGTTAAGGTAAAATGTTTTTTGGTAAAATTCTGGATGATTGACTTTTGGCTATCTTGGGAAGGGGTTAGGTTAGGAAAATGAAACTTTCAGGGATGGGTCTAAAGGCTAAAGTATATCTGCAGAAGGTACTTTGGAGTGCCCACCTCCACTCCTTCTCTCTCTAGAGGGCCCTGAAATTCACCTACATGACAGGTATACCCATAGAAATTTTGACAAAACAACACTTTACCTTAATTTTCAGTTACCAGTTGCCTTTTCTCTGCCTTTAGTTTTGAAAATGCGATTCCTGTTATTTGAGTAGAATTCTGAGAAATATCAATATTTTTTTTTTCAAATTTAGGGAATATATTTGCAGATCTTTAGAACCTTATAAATTGGGATTGAGCAAAGTTGTGAAGTGGAAAACAATTTTGTTGTAACCCACTTCACTTAAGCAGGAGATCTATTTTGCAAGGTTTCACTTTTATAACACACATATTTTTGAAGGTCATCAAAGGACAGGGCCCTCTAGAGGGAGAAGGATTGGAGGTGGGTACTTCAAAATACCTTCAAGGACATACTTCAGCATTTAGAATCATCCCTGAAAGTTTCATTTTCCTAACCTAACCCCTTTCCAAGATAGCCAAAAGTCAATCAACAAGAATATTACCTGTTTTTTTGTTGTAATTTCAAAGCCTGTCAAGTAGGCAAATTTCTAAGACTTAGAAATTGGAAGAGGATTAACATTAAAGCTTGGCAATACATTCTTAGATTATCTTTTTGGCCCTGGATTCATTAGGCCAACTGGAAGTTTAATTTTTCTAACCCCTTTCCAAGATAATGAGAATTAGCTAAACAAGAATTTTACAGTTTTCTTAACATGTTTTCCTGTCTAAGCTTCACCATTAATGAATAGATTTTACACTCTAAAATATTACATTGAGAAAATTAGCCTAGACAATATCTGTGGCAAGTTCAATAGGCATATCTCTTATGCTGTTATTAAGAAACATATCTATAAAGGTTAATTTAATATGTAGAAGCCTTCGAGGACAGCTTATCAACTGAAGATGCCAAGTAGAGAAAATAAAGATATTAATATTCACAATACAAACCAAAACATTAGCCATCTCCATCATTTATTTTTTGCTATTTCTTCTCTAAATTACGTTATTAATAGCAGCGATTAAAATAGCGCTGTATAAATTTGCTTATTAAAGCTAGTTAGCGCACTAAGCCCCATAGCAAAGACTAGCAGAGCTAAAATCCAAACGTGAGTAAAACTACATTAAAAAGCCCCAGTTTGATTCCACTATGGGCCCATAACTGGAAATTTGAGTCTAAATTCAGAAGTGCCAATCAATGCACTTTTGGAGGATACACTTAAGGTTACAATACTATATGATGGCAGGGGATGGTTCAGACAATTGATAGACTCTTTGGCAGAGGGAAGAGGTTTGGGAATTATTGTTGATGAGGAACAGAAATTAAACAACAACCGCACGAAGAAGCATCCAAAACATCCCAGAACCCTTACATGATCAATCTTACTATACGATGCAGATCACTCGAAGTTATGACTAAACTGTGCAAAGGTCTTGCGCGACCATTGCTAGAATTTGGGATATGTGTCGCAACACACCTGAACAAGGGTGATCAGCAGAAAATAGAATATGTCCCAAACGTGTGACAAAAGCTGCTGATAAATGAAATAATTTTGATTATCCATCTCGATTGACTAAGCTAAAGCTCACAACGCTAGTATACATCATAACGATATAGATGGTTTTAAATGCAAATTCCTATCAAAAGCCATTCCAGTTTGATGATTCTTCTGGTCCGAACATGCTTGACCAAGCGGCACCTGGCCACTTGGTCCGTCAGTATTAAAAAAAAAAATAAAAAAAACTTAAAAGAATTAAAAAGAAACTAAAAGAAACTAAAAAAGAAAAAATACTAAAAATGGAAAAGCCAAAAAAGAAAAAAACTAAAATATGACGTCATTATATAAACAAACATCTAAAAAAACTTAAAAGAATAAAAAAGAAACTAAAAAAAAAGAAAAAGCTAAAAAAGAAAAAAAAACTAAAATAGGACTTAAAAAAAATAAATAAATAAAAAAGGAAAAAAACTGTAATAAAAGATAAAAATCTATATATGACGTCATGTTCGCAACGCGAAACCAGGCTTGCGGCTAATAGAGACAGTAAAAAAAGAAGGCGTGTCGCTATATTACAAAAGTAATGCGTGTATAATTATCCTACAATGTCACTAAAAAGGGAACACCAGAGCAACGCAAAACCAGGATTGTGGCTCAAAGAAAAAGGGCCAGCTTAGGAATATCAAATTTAATTCATCAATTCTATCCAAAAATGACACAGCGTTTCCGGGACCCATCCATATATAGAAGCCTGCCGCGTGCCATGATGGGGCCCGCGGGGCCCGCTGGCAAAGCCACCGGGACCCAGCACTGTCTGCGGTTAGAAAACAAGGGACAATGAGAACACATATATAGAAGCCTGCCACGTTCCATGCTTGGGCCCGGTATATATATATATATATATATATATATATATATATATATATATATATATATATATATATATATGTATATATATAATATATATATATATATATATATATATATATATATATATATATATATATATATATATATATATATATATATATATATATATATATATATATACATATATATATATATATATATATATATATATATATATATATATATATATATATATATATATATATATATATATATATATATATACTAGCTGTTGGGGTGGCGCTTCGCGCCAACGTGGGGGTGCTTCGAGCCCCCCCAAAGTCACCCCGCGCGCGTAAGTCACTACGTGCCATATTAGTTACGCGCTATTGTAGTTGTGTCCCTGTGGCCCACCTGTGAATATATATATATATATATATATATATATATATATATATATATATATATATATATATATATATATATATATATATATATATATATATATATATATATATATATATATATATATATATATATATATATATATATATATATATATATATACATATATATATATATATATATATATATATATACTAGCTGTTGGGGTGGCGCTTCGCGCCTCCCCAACACCTAGTTGGTGGGGCACTTAGCGCCCCCCAAGCCCCCCCGCGCGCGTAAGTCGTTACGCGCCATATTAGTTACGCGCCATTGTAGTTATGTCCCTGTGTCCCACCTGTGAATATAGATAGATTTATATATGTGTTTCAAACTACGTAAAAATTGCGAATATACAACATTCTTGGCTTTCCCATTGTCTGTGCATATACAAAGCCGTATGTACTAATAATGACGTCATATGCAAACGCTCTTTGTACAAACAAACAAACATGCATACACACAACTCGTTTTTATATAGATAGATAGATAGATAGATACAATACAAATTAACTGCGTAAAACTTGCGAATATACAACATTCTTCGCTGTCCAATTGTCGCTGCATATAAATAGATTGTCAGGTTTACCGACCCTCGAACATGCAACGTACAATTGTCCATGGGAAAAACAATCAGTATTAAGATCTATACCACATTTTTCTAATGATTGACCTTGAGCTTTGTTAATGGTGATTGCAAATGCTAATCGAATTGGGAATTGCAATCTTTTAAATTGAAAAGGCAGATCCGTTGGAATCATGGGAATGCGAGGAATAAGAACAGCCTCACCCTCAAAAGGCCCTGTCAAGATTGTGGCCTCTATTAGGTTTTCCATTGTTTTTTTACGGCAAGTCGCGTGCCATTGCAAAGCTTTGGTGGGTTGATATTTCTTAAAAGTATTATTGATACGCCTATTTTTAGTTGTAGCACGTGTGGTGGAAACTCTGAAAGATCTACGAAATTTAAAAATTCAGATGGATAATTAACCGCTTCATTTGGTTCCAAAACTGTGTCGACTGACTTGTAAAGGACTGCCTGTTCTCGAATCTTGGTCAAAACAATATTGTTGATTTCGTGGACGTCTATATTTTTGGGTGCGAGAATCGCTCTTTCACTTAGCCATTTATTATTTTTATAATTTTTTAGAATATTCGGAAATACTTTTTCAATCAATTTATTTTTGGACGTCACTAAATTACAGAAATCAGCAGGTAGTTGTATACGTCCTGAAATTGAGTCTACTGGGAGCTTTCCGTTTCCAATTGCCAACAATTGATCTGAAAATGTTTGACCGGAGTCATCGTTTCGCAATCGGACACGCATATTTGTAGTTAATTTTAATATTTTTACGTGTGCCCATAAATTAGAATTTTTCAGGCAAGCATTCATTTCGTCTGCAGGAGTTGATCTAGGTATTATAGGTAATGTTTGCCTGAAATCTCCCGCAAGCAATATTAATTTGCTGCCAAAGGGTTTCGACTTCCCTCTCAAATCTTTCAAGCATTGATCCAGAGCCTCGAGCGATTTTTTGTGTGCCATTGTGCACTCATCCCAAATAATAAGTTTGCATTGCTGCAATACTTATACCCATCCTAGATGATTTGGAAATATTGCACGTGGGAGTTTTTGTAGAATGCAAATTCAGAGGCAATTTCAAAGCGGAATGAGCAGTTCTTCCACCAGGCAGCAATGTTGCGGCTATTCTGGACGACGAAATTGCCAACACTATATCATTTTTTGATCGAATTGATGCCAGAATCAGTTTTATTACAAACGTTTTACCAATACCTCCTGGCGCATCCAAAAAGAAAATTTCTCCAACGTTGTTATTGACACAATGCATTATCGTATCATAAATGTCTTTTTGTTCTGACGTTAACTTGGAAATGTTATTTTGTACATACGACAATAGATCACTCGTACTGTAACTTTGTTCACGATCCAATTCTACAGATGTCGAAACAGCAGCGATACGGTTAGGTGAAGGCATTCCCAAATCCTGAAGAGGTTTGTTTGCCATACGTGCGTACAAATCTTCTATAATAACTAAAGTGTAGTTATAAATTTCTGATGTAAAATCAAAAGTCATATCTGACGTCTCTAACTGTTTTCGATGGAGTATATCTTCGGACATTTTTGACTTATATTTTTCCCATAACTCTGTAGGAGCTGATGGAGAGCAAGTTGTTAAAATGATGCCAAACAATGCACGAATTTGACTTGGTGTTGACGTTTCGCACGCGTCATTGATGCAGTTATCCCAATGTTGGTCATTCTCCAATAAATTCAGTTTGGCATGCACTACGGTAAGTGTCATGTATAGTACCGTTTACAGTTCTCAAATGCTCAAAGGATGTCGGACCGGGTAAATTCACCAAAAGCAGGCGTAGAAAGAAGCATTCATGTTGATTGGGGTGAACGGTGTAGAGTCTTCCTATCGTGGTATCTTTTAAGATTGTAGGTTGGTCGTCGACTGACTTACCCTGTTTTCGACGTTCAAATACTTTATTTTTAGTATTCCACGTGTGACACGAAGGCACTTCAGTATACAGCAGTTTTTTTGCAAAAGAATCATTTTTGCAAAGCGAAAAAAAAGCTGTTAATGTTGTATGCGGTGGATTCAGGGCTCTTTGTTGCACGTTGGTTTCCGTGAAATAAACACGTTGACCATTCTGTAAATGTACCGCTAAGTGAACAACAGCTGGACTACGTTCATGTATCGGAAATGAAAGAATTCGCCAAAAAGCTTCATTACTGCTTATGTATCTTCCAGCCTGATATTGTACGATTTCATCGAAATCTTTGATTTCGGGCTGCAAGCCAAAAACTGCCATGTCACTGCCTTTGTTGACGTATTTACATATGTATTTGATTGCCTTTACGAAGTTACAGTATTCAACGTTTATGTGTGCATTAAATGTTTTTGATAATAATGGGGAATATGGAACAAACCACTGGTTATCTACTTCGATGGTGGTACCGTTACGCTTCTTTATTATTGCTGTTTTACCGCCATCTTCAGTAGATCTTCTTCTATATTGTGGATAACCATCATTGCCAGTAATTGTGTTTGATACTATAAGTCGAGGATATTGCTTTGTGCACCTTCCTTTGGCCATGCATGGTGAATTTTCGTTCAGTGCACCGCAAGGTCCATGTATCAAATTTTTTACAATAATATCATGTAACCCCTTATCGACATTTTTATCAGGTATTTCAGCGGAAATCACATCATCAATTTCGTTCGAAGTAATTTTTTTATGTAGCCAGATTAGTATATGTGCGTGTGGCAAACCTCGTTTTTGCCATTCCACTGAGTACATCCAGCATCGCACTGACCCAAACACTTCAAGTTTTACTATGTAGTTTATCAGTGATTTCAACCTTTGCCGGAAGACACGGGCCGTAATGTCATGCCTATGAACCGCCGATTGTCCTTGAAGTAAAAGCTGCAGTATCTCGTCCCAAGATTGATTACATGTAAATGTAATAAATAAATCTGGACGACCATAGAGATGAACATACGCAATAGCATCTTGAGCATATTTATGCATATGACGGGGACTGCCAGCATATGACGAAGGTAAAATTGTTAATCTTCCAACCTTTGTGGTATTACCGTCATTTATAACTGCATCTCGCAAATGAATGTATTGTTCAGAGCGGAGCTTGGTCTGATTCAGGCGGATATATAGCAAACGTTCTGATTCAATTTTAGCATACATATCAACGACGAATTGGTGAAACAATTCACGGCATTTTAAAATATAATTTTCTTCATCCTGCCGAATCATTAGTCTATAGGAATAATAATGCATTGCACTGCATTTCTTATTCATTTCTTTATTAGTGGCTGGATTCATCAATTTAATATTAAAGTGATAGCCGTCGGCTCCATCCCAAAAAAGGATAGGTTATTGTAGGGCATCGTAGCATCGATGAGTTTCAGCAATTCTTAACAACTGAGCGTTTCGCTTATGAAGAATAATATCTCGAGGTAAAAACTGATCACCGACCATAACGATTGCCACTTCGTCGATAGTTGGAGCATTGTATCTACGCACATGTTGGCCAGGAGGCGTTTTGTCAGCGGAAGTAACAATTTTATGCGTATCAGTAGGCATCAAATCGATGGCTGTTTTGAACAGACGCACTAAATTATTATTTTCGTGGAAAAGATGTTGCAATTGGGAAACGATTGTCCTTTCAACATTGGGAGAAATTTCACAACCTGCATTCAATTCAGAATTTCTATCACTGATGAAGTACAATTGTAAAAATTTATGATTCTCGCCTGAGAATGGTAGAAGGGACCCTGCTCTATGATAAATTTGCCCTTTTGCTTTGAAAGTAGACATAAATTGATCCGGATTTTCGATTTGGACTCCAAACGACGTCATTTGGAAACATGAGTTGTATTTTCTGATTTTTGACAAAAAACGCTTAGATTCTGACGTAGTTCCAGTAAGGAAAGTCTTCAATGGCTCTGGTGGTGGAGCCAATAGAGGAAGTTTAACTTTTCCTGAGGCGCAACACATTCCCATTGTTTCACCATTGAATTTCAAGGCCTTGCAATAGGGACAAATTTTAGACATTGTCCCGATTTGAACACATCTACTCAAGCTATAATCATCGACTGGGCTGTACCTGAATGTCAGGCGATAACTTTCAGGTTGCTCTGATTCCTCGGCACGCTTTCTTTTCTTACTTTCTCTATCAGCAGCAAGCCTGATTTCTTGCTGTTCTTGTGGTTCCTCGGCACGCTTTCTTTTCTTACTCTCTCTATCAGCAGCAAGCTTGATTTCTTGCTGTTCTTGTGATTCCTCGGCACGCCTTCTTTGTTCACTTTCTCTTTTAGCAGCAAGTCTGCTTTCGCGTTGCTCTGGTAGTTCCTCGGCACGCTTTCTTTTCTTTCTTTCTCTATCAGCCTCAAGCTTGTTTTCTTGCTGTTCTTTTGATTCCTCGGCAAGCTTTCTTTTCTGACTTTCTCTATCAGCAGCAAGTTTTTTGGCATAGACTCTTTGAGCATCTTCATCGGCTTTTGCCATTGTAAGTTCATCAGTCATTTTAAACTTAAACATTAATAGATTTCTACGTGAATATATATGTCTTAAATATCTTTAATGACGTCACCGTCATAGCAAAAATGACGACAACTAACTTCATGATTAATGATAAATGACGACAACTAACTTCATGACGTCAGTCGACACAGAAACATGACGTCACCTGACAGACGGACACACAGACAGACAACTTTTTTTTTATATATATAGATAGATATACCTCAATCGACGAATCTCCGGCTCATATGCTTCCATAGTCTCTGCTAAATTCCGTTTTAGCCGCCCCCTCCTTGCCAGCCTATATAACGCTACTGTTTTACCTCATATTATGTACCTGGCACCATTTTGGAAACTATTCTCGAAGGCTGAATTGTCTAAAATCCGTGCGCTTTTCTTCCGTTTTGCTAAATACCTCCTAAGTTTTCCTCCCTGGTACAGAAACTCAATCCTCATCAAAAAGTATCACATAACCGACCCTCCAGTTAAATTTGAAAATATAATCAAAAGACACAACATTAAAATAGTAGATCACGATTGGTATAATCTCCTTTTACAATAGATCTGTTTTCGTTATATTCATTTTAGTGCTATTTTGTTTGCCCTTTTATTAGTTGAGTCTCTCTCTAGTTATGTCTCTTCTGATATATTTTGTTCTTATATATCTATCTATATATATAAAAATAAGTTGTTTGTCTGTCTGTCGACTGACGTCATGTTTGTGTGTCGACTGACGTCATGTTTGTCGACTGACGAAACAACAGACCGGGACACCGGGACACAAATGACGTGTTATGTCTGTTATAACGTAATAGAGGCAACAATCTTGACAGGGCCTTTTGAGGGTGAGGCTTTTCTTATTCCACGCATTCTCATGATTCCAATGGATCTGCCTTTTCAACCTAAAAGATTGCAATTCCCAATTTGATTAGCATATTTAGTTTTCAGTCCAGAACCACTAAAGCTATTATGTAAATATCAAAAATATTTATGTTGTCTGAGCAATAATTTTTAGTTTTTATTTCAAAATAGAAAATTACCTGACAATTTTAGAATTATATCTATCTATATATATAAAAATAAGTTGTCTGTCTTTGGATCAGGTGACGTCATGTTTCTGTGTCGACTGGCGTCATGAAGTTAGTGGTCGTCATTTTTGCTATGACGGTGACGTCATTAAAGATATTTAACACATATATGTTCACGTAGAAATCTATTAATGTTTAAGTTTAAAATGACTGATGAACTTACAATGGCAAAAGCCGATGAAGATGCTCAAAGAGTCTATGCCAAAAAACTTGCTGCTGATAGAGAAAGTCAGAAAAGAAAGCGTGCCGAGGAATCAAAAGAACAGCAAGGAAACAGGCTTGAGGCTAAAGAACGCAAAACCGCGCAGTTAGATGAAGATCCACCTGGACAGCGAGAGTCAAAACATATCAAAACTGAAAATGATAGCGATGATGATTGGGTTTGGGATTTTGACTTGGATAAGGTCATCAATGCCTACCAGATTTTAGTTAAAAAAACAAAGGTTCGGCGATATGTATTTCATAGTGAAGCTGAAAAATAAAGAAGAAAAAGAAAACTGAAAAAAGAAAAAATGTAAAAAACTAAAAAATACTAAAAAAAAAAAACACTCAAAGAGAAATTACAGACCGGGACACAAATGACGACCGGGACAGAGAGAATATAAATAACGACCGGGACACTCAAGGAGAAATTACAGACTGGGATACCGGGACACAAATGATGACCGGGACACAGGCAATATAAATGACGACCAGGACAACAATGGCAACACCCGAGGAAGCTGCTCAAAACGAATGTATTCACGCCGAAGTAGCTGAGTTGGTAAAGCGTTATGTTTCAGGTTCTAGGTCCGAGAGGCTTCAGGTTTGAACCTTGGCTTTAGCATTAATACAAAAGAAGAAAAAAACTAAAAAAGGTAAAAACTACAAAAAAACTAAAAGGAAAATATATATATATATTTATATATATCATCTTTTCCACAAAAATAATAATTTAGTGCTTCTGCTTAAAAACAGCAATCGAATTTATGCCTCCTGATACGCAACTATCAACAAAGTGGCAATCGTTGTGGTCGGTGATCAGTTCTTACCTCGATATAATATTCTTTATAGGCGAAACAATCAGTTGACAAGAATTGCTTAAACTCATCGATGCTACGATGCCCTACAATATCCTGACGAATATAAATGACGCCCGGGACACTCAAATAGAAATCACAGACTGGGACACCGGGACACAAATGACGACGGGGACACAGGGAATATAAATGACGACCCGGACACAGGGACACAACTACAACGGGGACGCCGGGGGGCACAGGGGGATATATAAATGACGACGGCAACAAAGGAAATGGTCGATTAGCAATCACCATTAACAAAGCTCAAGGGCAATAAATAGAATCATGAGGTATAGATCTGAATACGGATTGTTTTCCCATGGACCATTATGCGTTGCATGTTCAAGAGTCGGTAAACCCGACAATCTATTTATATGCACAGACGATGGGACAGCAAAGAATGTTGTGTATTCGCAAGTTTTACGTAGTTAAAAACATATATATATATATATATATATATATATATATATATATATATATATATATATATATATATATATATATATCTATATTCACAGGTGGGACATAGGGACACAACTACAATGGCGCGTAACTAATATGGCGCGTAACGACTTACGCGCGCGGGGGGGCTTGAGGGGGGGGGCGCGAAGCGCCCTCACCAACTAGGTGTTGGGGTGGCGCGAAGCGCCACCCCAACAGCGAGTTTTCTTATATTTATATGTTCGTGCTCCGTCTTTTTCATTTCGTATGATTGACGGGTTTTCAAATAAATGATAAATAAATATATGTGTTTTTAACTATATTGAACTTGCGAATATACAACATTCTTCGCTGTCCCATTGTCTCTACATAGAAATAGATTGTCAGGTTTACCGACTCTTGAATATGCATCATATAATTGTCCAGGGGAAAAACAAATCCGTATTCAGATCTAAACCTCATTATTCTATTGATTGTCCTTGAGCTTTGTCGATGGTGATTGCTAATCAAACATTTCCTATGTCCCCATCGTCATTTATATATCCCCCATGAACCCCCGGCGTCCCCGTTGCAGTTGTGTCCCTTTGTCCCAGTCGTCATTTATTGTCGACAAACATGACGTCAGTCGACACACAAACATGACGTCAGTCGACACACACGTCCCAGTCGTCATTTGTGTCCTCGTGTCCCAGTCTGTAATTTCTCTTTGAGTGTCCCGTTTTATATTCCCTGTGTCCCGGTCTGTATACACATTCGTTTTTGAATTGGTATATGATGAAATAATTTTTTTTTCTTTTTAGTAGTTTTTTTTTGTTTTTACCTTTTTTTTAGCATTTTCAGTTTTTTTTTCTTTTTTCTTTTTAGTTTTTTTTTGTAGTTTTTAACTTTTTTAGTTTTTTTATTTTTATTTTTTTTAGTTTTCTTTTTATCCTTTATTTTTCAGTTTTTTTCCTTTTTTTATTTTTTTTTCTTTTTCAGTTTTTAGTTTTTTTAGTTTTTTTATTAGTTTTTAGTTTTCTTTTCTTTTTAGTTTTTTTTAGTTTTATGCTTTTTTTTAGTTTTTTTTTCTTTTTTAGTTTTTTACCTTTTTTAGTTTTTTAGCTATTTTATTTTTTTTGTATTTTCTTTTTAATTTTTTGTAGTTTTTACCTATTTTATTTTTTTTCTTCTTTTGTATTAATACTAAAGCCAAGGTTCGAACCTGGAACCTGTCGAACCTAAAACCTGGAACATAACGCTTTACCAACTCAGCTACTTCGGCTTGAATATATTTACCTTTTTTATTTTTTTTTTATTTTTATTTTTTTTTAGTTTTCTTTTTCTCCTTTATTTTTCAGTTTTTTTCCTTATTTTAGTTTTTTCTTTTTCAGTTTTAAGTTTTTTGTTTTTTAAGTTTTTATTTATTAGTTTTTAGTTTTTTTTCTTTTTAGTTTTTTTAGTTTCTATCGTTTTTTAGTTTTTTTTTACTTTTTTTTCTTTTTTAGTTTTTAGTTTTTTACCTTTTTTTAGATTGTTTTTAGTTTTTAGCTGTTTTATTTTTTTTAGTGTTTTTTTTTAGTTTTTTTTTATTCCCTGTGTCCCGGTCTGTATATACATTCGTTTTTGATTTGGTATATGATGAAATAAATTTTTTGTTTTTTCCTTTTCAGTTTTTTTTTGGTTTTTACCTTTTTTTTAGTTTTTTTTATTTTTGTTTTTTTTTAGTTTTCTTTTTCTCCTTTATTTTTCAGTTTTTTTTTGTTTTTTTTTCTTTTTCAATTTTTAGTTGTTTTATTTTTTTTTATTAGTTTTTCGTTTTTTCTTTTTAGTTTTTTTGTAGTTTTTACCTTTTTTTATTTTTTTTTTAGTTTTTACCATTTTTTAGTTTTTTTTAGTTTTTTAGCTTTTTCAGCTTTTTTAGTATTTTCTTTTTAGTTTTTTTTGTAGTTCTTACCTTATTTATTTTTTTTCTTCTTTTGTATTGACGCAAAGCCAAGGTTTGAACCTGGAACCTCTCTGACCTAAAACCTGGAACATAACACTTTACCAACTCAGCTTCTTCGGCTTGAATACATTCGTTTTTGAATGGGTATAAGATGAAATAATTCAAACTATTTCTGGTAGGCATTGATGACCTTATACAAGTGAAAATCCCAAACCCAATCATGACCGCTATCATTTTCAGTTTTGATACGTTTTGACTCTCGCTGTCCAGGTGGATTTTCATCTAACTGCGCGGGTTTGCGTTCTTTAGCCGCAAGCCTTTTGACATTAACCCCTTGAGCAGATTCCCCAGCTGTTTCTTCTGCCGTAGTAGGATTTATACTAAAGTTTCTCTTTGAATTAACTATTTGAGCAGCTTCCTCGGCTGTTTCTTCTGTCATTTTAAGATCTATACTAAAAATTCCTCTTCGGCCAAGCTTGCTAAAGCTAAACAATTTATAATAAACCTCAAAATTTTAAGTATCTGTTTTAAGGTTTAAGAATTACTTTAATCTATTGTCAAAATATTTGGAAATATTTGTGAAATTCCCAGTTTTTACATTTTAGTACGCACTCGCGTATACAAGCAAACACGCAAAGACACAAACATTCACACACACACACATACACAAGCACGCAGACACGCCCACATATACACGCAAACACACATACACACAAAAACATGCCCACGCACACCTTACTTAACCTAACCTAATTTAACCTAATTTAGCCTAACTTAACCTAACCTAGCCTAACTTAACCTATCCTAGATAAACTAAGCAAAGTCTACCTACCAGCCGAACCCTATCTAACCAACTTAACCTAGCCTAACCTTGCCTTAACTAACCGAAAAATCCAGGTACTAATAATAACACTAAGCCAACAGCGGTAGATACAACTAAGCCAACATCTGCGGGTACAACTATAATGCAACCAATAGACAAAAAAAAGAGTAAAATGAAAAAGAGAACAAGAAAACAAATACGGTTGATATTGTAGCCATAAAAGCTGAGCTTGTAGGGTGCTTAATCAATACAGCAACATTACAAATAAGACAACTAAGAAAACAAATACCACAACATAGGACAACAAATAATACAACTAAAACATCATATACATATGAGCTTGTAAGTGGGTCAATAAAAACAGCAACATTACAAATAAAACAATTAAAACAACAAATAATGCAATACAAGAAAACAAGTAATACAACTAAGACAACATCAACAAGTAAGTTTGTTGGGGGCTTAATCAATATAGCATCACAAATAAGACAACTAAGACAAAAAATAATACAAGCAAGCCAACAGCTACAGGTACAACTAAGCACAATTACAGCAATTACAGCACAATTTTATCAACTAAGCACAATTAATTCAACTTTACGAGTAAGACAATGCAGAAACATTACAACTGATGTTACAAATAACATTACGAAAAACTAAATGCAGCAAAATCACAAATAGGACAACTAAGACGACAAAGAATAGTTAATACAGCAAATTGTACAACTAGGCACTATTACAGCAAAATTACACAAGTAAGACAGTACATCACCATAGCAACTAACATTACAAATAACATTACCAATAATTCAGTACAGAAGCATTGCAAATAGGAGAATTTACTTGCAGTTATAATCCTCAGTTAGTTGCGATTTAAATCTCTCTGTCTGTGTCTCTTGTCTGTCTGTTTGTCTGGTCTGTCTTTCTGTCTATCTTGTCTGTCTGTGTCTGGTCTGTCTGGTTTGTCTATCTATCTATCTGTCTGTCTGTCTGTTTGGTCTGCCTGTCTTTCTCTTCTGTCTGTCTTTGTTTCATTCTGTTTGTGTGTCTGTCTTTCACTCTGTTTGTGTGTCTGCTTTGTCGGTCTGTCTTGTGTGTCTGTCTGTCTGGTCTGTTTGGCCTATCTGTCTGTCTGTCTCTGAGTCTGTGTGTCTATGTGGTATGTCTGGTCTGTCTGTCTGTGTGTCTTTCTGTCTGTCTATCTGGTCAAGTCTGTGAAAACTATGTCGAAACTATGGAATAAACTTAGTATAGATATTAAGGAAATAGGTAGCTTTGGCGAGTTTAAGTCTGATTTACGTGTGGAGTTGCTCGGTAGGTATACTTTTGAAACAGATTAACTAAAATAAATTTTCCATAGGTTATTCATTTGTAATATTTAAGTATTTTTTGTTTGTTATTTTTGTTGTCTTGGAGCTACGCAAAGTAATGTATTGTTTATATTTTTTTTTTTGTTGATTTCAGTATATAGTCTCATTCTCCATACTCTCTTTTCATTTTCCTTGAATTTAGCACATCCTCACAGGTTTCGCTTGTGTCGTGCTTCTAATCAAGAAATGTTTATTTCTAATATAATTGTTCTTCTACTACTACTACTGTCTGGTCTTTCTGTCTGTCTGATCCGTCATTCTGTCTCTTGGTCCGGTCTGTCTGTCTGTCTGATCTCTCTTTCCGTCTAGTGTGTCTCTGTGTCTTGTCTTTCCGTCCATGTGTCTGTCTGATCTGTCTGGTCTCTCTCTCTCTCTTGTCTTTCTGTCAGTCTGTTATGCCTGTCTGTCCGGTCAGTCGGTCTTTCTGTTTGTCTATTTGTTGGTCTGTCTGGTCTGTTTGGTCTTTCTGGTTTCTGTCTGGGCTCTGTCTGGTTTTCTCTGTATGTCTCGTTTTTCTGTCTGTCTTGTCTATCGGTCTGTCTAGTTTGTCTGTCTGTCTGTCTGTCTCGTCTGTCTGTCTTTCTGGTCTGTTCGGCTGTCTGGCCTGTAAATCTGTCTGTCCAAGTGTCTGTGTCTCTGTCTTCTCTCCGGCTTGTCTGGTCTGTCTGTCTCTGTATGTCTGTCTGTCTGTTTGTATTTGTGTCTGTCTGTCTAGACTGTCTGGTCTGTCTGTCTATCTGTCTGGTTTTTCTTTCTGCCTGCCTTGTCTATCTGTCTGTCTGGTCTGTCCGTCTGCCTTGTGTGTCTGGCTGCCTGGTCTGTTTGGCCTGTCTGTATGTCTATCTCTGTGTCTGTGTATCTATGTGGTCTGTCTGTGTGTATTTCTGTCTGTCTATCTAGTCTTTGTGGCCTGTTAAGTCTGTCTATCTCTCTGCCTGGCTTGTCTGTCTCTCTGGTCTTTTTGTCTGTACTGTCTGTCTATCCGTCTTGTCTGTCTGGTTGGTCAGTCTTTCTGATCTGTCTTTCTGTCTTGTCTGTCTATCTGTCTGGTCTTTCTGTCTCTCTGTTTCTCTGGTCTGTCTGTCTTTCTGTCTATCTTGTGTGTCTGTCTGTCTTTCCTGTAGGTCTGTCTGGTTTCTCTGTCTGTCTTGTCTGTCTGTCTGTCTAGTGTGTCTGTCTGTCAGTTCCGTCTGTCTGTCTTGTCTGTCTGCCTAGTCCCTCTGTCTTTCTGGTTTGTATGTCTGTCCGTCTGTCTTTCTGTCTTGTTTGTCTGTCTGTCTGCTCTGTCTATCTGTGTCTTCTGTCTAGTTTGTCTATCTATCTGGCATTTCTGTCAGTCTGTTCTGCCTGTCTCTCCTGTCTCTCTGGTCTGTCTGTTTGTCTTTTTGTCTTTCTGTCTAGTCTGTCTGGTCTTTCTATCTGTCTGGTCTATCTGGTAGTCTTTCTGTCTAGTCTGTTTGTTTTTCTGGTCTGTCTAATCTGGTCTGTCTGTCTGTCTGTCTGGTTGGTCTTTCTGTCTGTTGTCTCTGTGGTCTGTCTTTCTCTCTGGTCTGTCTATCTGTCTGTTTGTCTATCTGCCTGGTCTGTATGTCATTATGTCTCTCTGTCTGTCTTTCTCTTCTGTCTGTCCGTCTGGTATGTCTGGTCTGTCTGTCTTTCTGATTTGTTTGTCTCTCTGTCTGTCTGGTCTGTCTGCCTGTCTTGTCTGTCTGTCGGTCTGGTCAATCTGTCTGTCTGGTCTGGTCGTCTGTCTGGTTTTCTGTCTATTTGTCTGTCTGTTTTTCTGTCTGTTCGTCTAGTGCTTCTGTCTCTTTAGTCTGTTTCTTCTGTCTGGTTTGTCTGGTGTGTCCGTCAGTCTGGTCTGTTTTTCTGTCTGGTCTTTCTGTCCGTTTGTTTGTCTGTCTAGTCAGTATGTCTGTCTCTTCTGTCTGTATGTCTGGTCTCTCTGTCCGTCTGGTCGGTCTACCAGTCTGTCTTTCGGTCCGTCTGGTATGTCTAACTGTCTGATCTTTCTGGTCTGTCTGTCTGTCTGGTTTGTGTGTTTGCTTGTCTGTCTTGTCTTTCTGTGTGTCTGGTATGTCTGTGTGTCTGGTTTGTCTGTATGTCTTGTCTGTCTGTGTGTCTGATCTATCTGTCTGTCCGGTCTTTTTGTCTGTCTGGTCTCTCAGTCTGGAAGGTCTGTCTGTCTAGTCGATCTGTCTGTCTGGTAGTCTTTCTGTCTGTCTGTCGGATCTTTTTGTCTGTCTAGTCTGTCAGTCTAGACGGTCTGTCTGTCTGGCCTGTCTATCTGGCCGGTCTTTCTGTCTGTCTGGTTTGTCTGTCTATCCGGTAGTCTTTCTGTCTAGTCTGTCTGTCTGTCTTGTCTGTCTGTTTTTATTTTCGTTTTGTCTTTCTGTCTTTCTGGTCTGTCTGTCTGTCAGTCTGTCTAGTCTATCTTGTCTGTCAGTTCTTCTGCCTAGGCTTTCTGTTTGTCTTGTCTGTCTGTCTGTTTGCTCTGTCTGTCTGTATGTCTGGTCTGTTTGTCTGTCTGCCTATCTATTTGTCTGTCGGTCTATCTGTCTGGTCTGTCTGGACTGTCTGTCTGTCAGGTCTGTCTGTCTCTCTTGTCTGTTTGTCTGTGTGTCTGGTCTGTCTGTTTGTCTAGACCGGTCGTCTGTCTGATCTGTCTGTCTGTCAGGTCTTTTTGTCTGTCTGGTCTCTTAGCCTTGACGGTCTGTCGGTTTGGTCTGTCTGTCTTTCTGGTCTTTCTATCTGTCTGGTCTGTCTGTCTGTCTGTCTGTCTCTATCTCTGTCTCTCTGTCTGTCGGTCTGTCTGTCTCTCTGCGCTGTCTCTCTGGTTTATCAGTCTTGTTTCTCAGTCTGTCTGTTTGTCTTTCTGTCTGTCTGGTTTGTCTGTCTATCCGGTAGTCTTTCTGTCTAGTCTGTCTGTCTGTCTTGTCTGTCTGTTTTTATTTTCGTTTTGTCTTTCTGTCTTTCTGGTCTGTCTGTCTGTCAGTCTGTCTAGTCTATCTTGTCTGTCAGTTCTTCTACCTAGGCTTTCTGTTTGTCTTGTCTGTCTGTCTGTTTGCTCTGTCTGTCTGTATGTCTGGTCTGTTTGTCTGTCTGCCTATCTATTTGTCTGTCGGTCTATCTGTCTGGTCTGTCTGGACTGTCTGTCTGTCAGGTCTGTCTGTCTCTCTTGTCTGTTTGTCTGTGTGTCTGGTCTGTCTGTTTGTCTAGACCGGTCGTCTGTCTGATCTGTCTGTCTGTCAAGTCTTTTTGTCTTTCTGGTCTCTTAGCCTTGACGGTCTGTCGGTTTGGTCTGTCTGTCTTTCTGGTCTTTCTATCTGTCTGGTCTGTCTGTCTGTCTCTATCTCTGTCTCTCTGTCTGTCGGTCTGTCTGTCTCTCTGCGCTGTCTCTCTGGTTTATCAGTCTTGTTTCTCAGTCTGTCTGTTTGTCTTTCTGTCTGGAATGTTTTTCTGTCTCGTCTGTCTGTCTCTCTGTCGGGTCTCTTGTTCTGTCAGTCTTTCTTTCTGTCTTGTCTGTCTCTCTATCTGTCTGTCTATCTGTTAGGTCTTTCGGTCTGTCTTTCTGTCTGTCTGTCTTTTCTGTCTTGTTCTTCTGTCTTTCTGTCTGGTCTATCTTGTCTGTCTGGTTTGTTTGTGTCTGACTGTCTTGTCTATCTTATCTTATCTGGTCTATCTCATCTGTCTGTCTGTCTGGTCTGTCCGTCTGGTTTGTCTGTCTGGTTTTTCTATCTGGTCTGTCTGTCTGTCTTGTCTATCTGATGTGTCTGTCTGTGTTTTCTGATTTTCTGTCTGATCTGTGTGTGTCTAGTGTGTTTGTCGGTCTGATCTCTCTGTCTAGTCGGTCTGTCTGTGTGTCTTGTCTGTCTGTCATGTTTGCCTGTCTGTCTTGTGTGTCTGTCTGTCTGGTCTATCTGTCATTATTACCTGTTGTTTCACGAGTTTTAGAAAAATGCATTAATATTAGAATTTATGAGCACTTGGGCATAAACATTCAGTAAAGTAAGGGTTTCAAACAACAGAAATGGCGATTTCATTTATTCCTACTATAATTAATGATGTTCTTGATAAGAAGCTTAGGGTAGCTGTTGTATTTTTGGACTTAAATAAGGCGTTTTGACACTGTTGACCATCAAAGATTATTAAAAAAATATGAATTTTATGGATTAAGGGGTGCTAAATTGGGTTTCCTTTGCAGTAAAAATGTTGTTAATTGGGGAGTTCCCCAAGGATCCGTACTGGGTCCGACTCTGTTTGTAATTTTTAATAATGATCTGCCTTATGTTGTGTAAGCTCTGCTCAGAATTGACAACTTTGTTGACAACGGGCCGAGTAAACCCAGGTTACTTTGCCCTTATTTGTTGATGATACATCCTTGGTGTGTGTTGCTCTCACAGAACAACTTCTCAAGTCAACGATAAATGCAGCAATATTTAGTTAGATAGACATCCAGTCTATCTTGTCTGTCAGTTCTTCTGCCTAGGCTTTCTGTTTATCTTGTCTGTCTGTCTGTTTAGTCTGTCTCTCTGTATGTCTGGTCTGTTTGTCTGTCTGCCTATCTATTTGTCTGTCGGTCTATCTGTCTGGTCTGTCTGGACTGTCTGTCTCTCTTGTCTGTTTGTCTGTGTGTCTGGTCTGTCTGTTTGTCTAGACCGGTTGTCTGTCTGTCTGTCTGTCTGTCTCTATCTCTGTCTCTCTGTCTGTCGGTCTGTCTGTCTCTCTGCGCTGTCTCTCTGGTTTATCAGTCTTGTTTCTCAGTCTGTCTGTTTGTCTTTCTGTCTGTCTGGTTTGTCTGTCTATCCGGTAGTCTTTCTGTCTAGTCTGTCTGTCTGTCTTGTCTGTCTGTTTTTATTTTCGTTTTGTCTTTCTGTCTTTCTGGTCTGTCTGTCTGTCAGTCTGTCTAGTCTATCTTGTCTGTCAGTTCTTCTACCTAGGCTTTCTGTTTGTCTTGTCTGTCTGTCTGTTTGCTCTGTCTGTCTGTATGTCTGGTCTGTTTGTCTGTCTGCCTATCTATTTGTCTGTCGGTCTATCTGTCTGGTCTGTCTGGACTGTCTGTCTGTCAGGTCTGTCTGTCTCTCTTGTCTGTTTGTCTGTGTGTCTGGTCTGTCTGTTTGTCTAGACCGGTCGTCTGTCTGATCTGTCTGTCTGTCAAGTCTTTTTGTCTTTCTGGTCTCTTAGCCTTGACGGTCTGTCGGTTTGGTCTGTCTGTCTTTCTGGTCTTTCTATCTGTCTGGTCTGTCTGTCTGTCTCTATCTCTGTCTCTCTGTCTGTCGGTCTGTCTGTCTCTCTGCGCTGTCTCTCTGGTTTATCAGTCTTGTTTCTCAGTCTGTCTGTTTGTCTTTCTGTCTGGAATGTTTTTCTGTCTCGTCTGTCTGTCTCTCTGTCGGGTCTCTTGTTCTGTCAGTATTTCTTTCTGTCTTGTCTGTCTCTCTATCTGTCTGTCTATCTGTTAGGTCTTTCGGTCTGTCTTTCTGTCTGTCTGTCTTTTCTGTCTTGTTCTTCTGTCTTTCTGTCTGGTCTATCTTGTCTGTCTGGTTTGTTTGTGTCTGACTGTCTTGTCTATCTTATCTTATCTGGTCTATCTCATCTGTCTGTCTGTCTGGTCTGTCCGTCTGGTTTGTCTGTCTGGTTTTTCTATCTGGTCTGTCTGTCTGTCTTGTCTATCTGATGTGTCTGTCTGTGTTTTCTGATTTTCTGTCTGATCTGTGTGTGTCTAGTGTGTTTGTCGGTCTGATCTCTCTGTCTAGTCGGTCTGTCTGTGTGTCTTGTCTGTCTGTCATGTTTGCCTGTCTGTCTTGTGTGTCTGTCTGTCTGGTCTATCTGTCATTATTACCTGTTGTTTCACGAGTTTTAGAAAAATGCATTAATATTAGAATTTATGAGCACTTGGGCATAAACATTCAGTAAAGTAAGGGTTTCAAACAACAGAATGGCGATTTCATTTATTCCTACTATAATTAATGATGTTCTTGATAAGAAGCTTAGGGTAGCTGTTGTATTTTTGGACTTAAATAAGGCGTTTTGACACTGTTGACCATCAAAGATTATTAAAAAAATATGAATTTTATGGATTAAGGGGTGCTAAATTGGGTTTCCTTTGCAGTAAAAATGTTGTTAATTGGGGAGTTCCCCAAGGATCCGTACTGGGTCCGACTCTGTTTGTAATTTTTAATAATGATCTGCCTTATGTTGTGTAAGCTCTGCTCAGAATTGACAACTTTGTTGACAACGGGCCGAGTAAACCCAGGTTACTTTGCCCTTATTTGTTGATGATACATCCTTGGTGTGTGTTGCTCTCACAGAACAACTTCTCAAGTCAACGATAAATGCAGCAATATTTAGTTAGATAGACATCCAGTCTATCTTGTCTGTCAGTTCTTCTGCCTAGGCTTTCTGTTTATCTTGTCTGTCTGTCTGTTTAGTCTGTCTCTCTGTATGTCTGGTCTGTTTGTCTGTCTGCCTATCTATTTGTCTGTCGGTCTATCTGTCTGGTCTGTCTGGACTGTCTGTCTCTCTTGTCTGTTTGTCTGTGTGTCTGGTCTGTCTGTTTGTCTAGACCGGTTGTCTGTCTGATCTGTCTGTCTGTCAAGTCTTTTTGTCTGTCTGGTCTCTTAGCCTTGACGGTCTGTCGGTTTGGTCTGTCTGTCTTTCTGGTCTTTCTATCTGTCTGGTCTGTCTGTCTGTCTCTGTCTCTCTGTCTGTCGGTCGGTCTGTCTGTCTCTCTGCGCTGTCTCTCTGGTTTATCAGTCTTGTTTGTCAGTCTGTCTGTTTGTCTTTCTGTCTGGAATGTTTTTCTGTCTCGTCTGTCTGTCTCTCAGTCTGGTCTCTTGTTCTGTCAGTCTTTCTTTCTGTCTTCTCTGTCTCTCTATCTGTCTGTCTATCTGTTAGGTCTTTCGGTTTTATTCATTTGTAATATCTATTTTGATTGTTGTTTTCGTTGTCTTGGGGTCACGCAAAGTAATATATTGTTTATGTTTTTTTGCTGTTGATTTCAGTATATGGTCTCATTCTCTATACTCTCTCTTCATTTTCCTTGAATTTAGAACAGCCTCGCAAGCTCCTCTTGTGTTGTGCTATTTATTAAGAAATGTTTACTTCTAATATAATTGTTCTTCTACTACTACTAGTACTGTCTGTTTTTCTTGTCGGTCTGTCTTTCTGGTCTGTCTGTCTATCTCTCTAGCCTGTCTGTCTGTCTTGTCTGTCTGTCTAGTCTCTCTATTCTGTCTGGTTTCTCTGTATGTCTTGTCTTTCTGTCAGTCTAGTCTATCAGTCTTTCTGGTTTGTCTGTCTTTCTGTCTATCTGGTATGTCTGTCTGTCTTGCCTGTCGGTCTGTCTGGTCTGTTTGTCTGTCTGGTGTGTCTGTCTGCCAGTTCCTTCTCTCTATCTGGTCTGTCTGTCTGTCTTTCCCCCTGGTCTGTCTGTCTAGTCCCTCTGTCTTTCTGGTTTGTATGTCTGTCCGTCTGTCTTTAATGTATCTCTGTCTGTTTGGTGTGTCCCTCTGTCTCTCTAGTCTGTCTGTCTGCTCTGTCTGTCTGTCAGTCTGTTTGTCTCCCTGTCTAGTCTGTATGTCTGTCTTGCCCGTCTGTCTTGTTTGTCTGTCTGTTTGGCCTGTCTTTCTGTCTTGTCTATCTGTCTGTCCGCTCTGTCTGGCGTGTTTGGCTCGCTGGTGTATCTCTCTGTCTGGTCTGTCTGTCTGGTCTGTCTGTTTGTCTTGTCTATCTGTCTGTCTTGTCTGTCTACCTGGTCCTTCTGGTCTACCTGTCTTCCTGGTCTGTCTTTCTGTCTGTCTGTCAGGTCTTTCTGTCCATCGTATCTGTCTGTTTGTCTGATTCGTCTATCTGTCTGGTCTATCTCTCTGTCTGTCTAGTCAGTCTGTCTGTCTTTCCGTCTGGTCAGTTTGTCCGACTGGTCCGTCTGTATTTTTTGTCTGTCCTTCTGCTTTGTCTGTCTGTCACGTCTGTCTGTCTGTCTTGTCTGTCTGTCTGTCTTGTCTGTCTCTCTGTCTTGTCTGTCTGTCTGGCACGTCTGCTCTGTCTGTCTGTCTGTGTCTTCTATCTGGTCTGTCCGTCGGTCTAGTCAATGTGTCTGTCTGCTCTGTCTTGTTGTTTGGTCTGTCTGTCTGTCTACTCTGTCTGTCTGTCTGTTCTGTTTTGTTGTTTGGTCATTTTGTCTGTCTGCTCTGTCTGTCTGTCTGTTCTGGCTGTCTCACTAGTCTGTCTTTCTGTCTAATCTGTCTGTCTGTTTGTCTATCTGTCTGATCTTTCTGTCTGTGCGTCTGCTCTGTTTGTCTTTCTGTCTGGTCTGTCTGGTTTGTCTGTCTATCTGGTCTTTCTGTCAGTCTGTTCTGCCTGTCTGTCCGGTCTATCTGGTCAGTCTGTTTCTCTATTTGTCTTTCTGTCTGGTCTGTCTGGTCTTTCTATCTGTCTGGTCTTGTCTGTCTGGTAGTGTTTCTGTCTGTTCTGCCTGTCTCTGTGGTCTGTCTTTCTCTCTGGTCTGTCCCTCTGTCTGTTTGTCTATCTTCCTGGTCTGAATGTCATTCTGTCTGTGCGTCTGTCTATCTATTCTGTCTGTCCGTCGGGTATGTCTAGTCTGTCTGTCTCTCTGATTTGTTTGTCCGTCTAGTCTGTCTTTCTGTCTGGTCTGTCTGTCGGTCTTGTCAATCTGTCTGTTTTGTCTGTTTTTCTGTCTGTTTGTCTATTTGTCTGGTCTGTCTGTTTGTTTGTCTATCTGGTATGTCTGTCTGTCTTGCCTGTCGGTGTGTCTGGTCTTTCTGTCTGTCTTGTCTGTCTGCCTGTCTAGTCTCTCTGTCTGTCAGTTCCTTCTCTCTGTCTGGTCTGTCCGGTCTGTCTTTCTCTCTGGTCTTTCTGTCTAGTCCCTCTGTCTTTCTGGTTTGTATGTCTGTCCGTCTGTCTTTAATGTCTCTCTGTCTGTTTAGTGTGTCCCTCTGTCTCTCTAGTCTGCTCTGTCTGCTCTGTCTGTCTGTCAGTCTGTTTGTCTCTCTGTCTAGTCTGTATGTCTGTCTTGCCCGTCTGTCTTGTTTGTCTGTCTGTTTGGCTTGTCTTTCTGTCTTGTCTATCTGTCTGTCCGCTCTGTCTGGCGTGTTTGGCTCGCTGGTGTATCTCCTGTCTTGTCTGTCTGTCTGGTCTGTCTGTCTGTCTTGTCTGTCTACCTGGTCCTTCTGGTCCTCCTGTCTTCCTGGTCTGTCTTTCTGTCTGTCTGTCAGGTCTTTCTGTCCATCTTGTCTGTCTGTTTGTCTGATTCGTCTATCTGTCTGGTCTATCTCTCTGTCTGTCTAGTCAGTCTGTCTGTCTTTCCGTCTGGTCAGTTTGTCCGACTGGTCTGTCTGTATTTTTTGTCTGTCCTTCTGCTTTGTCTCTCTGTCTAGTCTGTCTGTCTGTTTGTCTCTCTGTCTAGTCTGTCTGTCTGTCTTGCCTGTCTGTCTTGTTTGTCTGTCTGTTTGGTCTGTCTTTCTGTCTAGTCTATCTGTCTGTCTGCTCTGTCTGGCGTGTTTGGCTTGCTGGTGTATCTCTCTGTCTTGTCTGTCTGTCTGGTCTGTCTGTCTGTCTTGTCTATCCGTCTGTTTTGTCCGTCTGTCTGTCTGGTCCTTCTGGTCTGCCTGTCATCCTGGTCTGTCTTTCTGTCTGTCTGTCAGGTCTTTTCACTCCATCTTGTCTGTCTGTTTGTCTGATCCATCTATCTGTCCGTCCGGTTTCTCTGGTCCGTATTTTCTGTCTGTCTGTCTAGTCAGTCTGTCTGTCTTTCCGTCTGGTCAGTTTTTCCGTCTGGTCTGTCTGTATTTTTTGTCTGTCCCGCTAGTTTTTCTGTCTGTCATGTGTGTCTGTCTGTCTTGTCTGTCTGTCTGTTTTGTCTGTCTGTCTGCCTGGCCCGTCCTGTATGTCTGTCATTCTAGTCTGTCTTTCTGTCTGGTATGTCTGCTCTGTCTGTCTGTCTGTCTGTGTCTCCTGTCTATCTGTCTGGTCTGTCCGTCGGTCTGGTCAATCTGTCTGTTCCGTCTTGTTGTTTAGTCTGTCTGTCTATCTGTCTGTTCTGGCTGTCTCATCTTCTGTCTTTCTGTCTGATCTGTCTGTCTGTTTGTCTATCTGTCTGGTCTTTCTGTCTGTGTGTCTGCTCTGTTTGTCTTTCTGTCTAGTCTGTCTGGTTTGTCTGTCTATCTAGGCTTTCTGTCAGTCTGTTCTGCCTGTCTGTCCGGTCTCTCTGGTCTGTCTGTTTGTCCATTTGTCTTTCTGTCTAGTCTGTCTGGTCTTTCTACCTGTCTAGTCTGTCTGTCTGTCTGGTAGTTTTTCTGGCTTGTCTGTCTGTCTGTCTGGTAGTTTTTCTGTCTTGTCTGTCTGTCTGTCTTGTCTGTCTGTTTTTCTGGTCGGTCTGTCTTTCTGGTCTGTTTGTCTGTCTTGTCGGTCTTTTTCTCTGTCTGTTTGTCGATCTGCCTGGTCTGTATGTCATTCTGTCTGTCTGTCTGTCACTCTCTTCTGTCTGTCCGTCTGGTATGTATGGTCTGTCTGTCTTTCTGATTTGTTTGTCTGTCTTGTCTGTCTGTCTGTCTGGTCTGTCTGTTGGTCTAGTCAATCTGTCTGTCTGGTCTGTTTTACTGTCTGGCTTTTCTGTCTGTTTGTCTATTTGTCTGTCTGTGTTGTCTGTCTGTCCGTCTAGTCTTTCTGTCTCTCTAGTCTGTATGTCTGTCTTATCTGTCTGTTTCTTTTGTCTGTCTGTCTGACTGGTTTGTTTGTCTCTCTGGTCTGTCTCTCTGTCTAGTATGTCCGTCAGTCTGGGCTGTTTTTCTGTCTGGTCTTTCTGTCTGTTTTTCTGTCTGTCTTGTCTGTCTGTCCGTTTGTTCTTTCTGTTTGTCTAGTCTTATGTCTGTCTTGTCTGTCTGTCTGTCTAGTCTCTCTATCCGTCAGGTCGGTCTACCAGTCAGTCTGTCCGTCTGGTATTTCTGTCTGTCTGATCTGTCTTGTTTCTCTCTCTCTGTCTGGTTTGTGTGTTTGCCTGTCTTTCTTGTCTTTCTCTGTGTTAGGTATGTCTGTTTGTCTGTATGTCTGGTCCGTCTGTGTGTCTGATCTCTCTGTCTATCCGGTATTTTGTCTGTCTGGTCTCTCAGTCTGGAAGGTCTCTTTGTCTGGTCTGTCTGTCTGTCTGGTAGTCTTCCTGTCTGTCTGTCCGGTCTTTTTGTCTTCTGGTCTGTCTGTCTGGTCCGTCAGATTGGACAGTCTGTCTGGCCTGTCTGTCTGTCAGTCTGTCTAGTCTGTCTTGTCTGTCAGTTTTTCTGCGTTGTCTTTCTGTCTGTCTTGTGTTTCTTTCTTTCATTCTTTCTTTCGTTCTTTCTTTCTTTCTTTCTTTCATCCATTCATTCTTTCTTTCTTTCATTCTTTCATTCCTTCCTTCTTTCATTCTTTCATTCCTTCCTTCTTTCTTTCCTTCTTTCTTTCCTTCTTTCTTTCTTTCTTTCTTTCCTTCCTTCTTTCCTTCCTTCCTTCCTTCTTTCTTTCCTTCCTTCCTTCTTTCCTTCTTTCTTTCCTTCTTTCTTTCTTTCTTTCCTTCTTTCCTTCTTTCTTTCTTTCTTTCTTTCTTTCTTTCTTTCTTTCTTTCTTTCTTTCTTTCTTTCTTTCTTTCTTTCTTTCTTTCTTTCTTTCTTTCTTTCTTTCTTTCTTTCTTTCTTTCTTTCTTTATTTCTTTGTTTCTTTCTTTATTTTCTTTCTTTTTTCTCTTTTCTCTTTCTTTCTTTCTTTTTCACTTTCTTTCTTTCTTCCTTTCTTTCTTGATCTCGCCTTTTTATTGCTGACATTGGATTGCCCCAAATTGGGGTCATTACTACTTGCAGTTGTCTTGCCCGCATGATCAGACTGCCTCGTCCTATTTTTATGCCTTGTTGTTTTCTTGTATTTTATACCTTCTTGTATTTTCTTGTTTTCGTCTTGTTTTTGGTCTGTTTGTTTTGTCTCGATTGCCTTAAAGTGAAGGCAAGTAATTCAGTTGAGCAGCATTGCAATTAGGAGAATTTACTTGCAGTTATAATCCTCAGTTAGTTGCCTTTGGAATTTTGGATGGTTTCTTAGTTCCTCAAAGATACGATCCATATTCTTTTGGCTATTTGGTTTGGCTGTGAAAGACTTGTCAGCATTTGGTTTATCTTTCGGGAGTGAAGTCACAAATTGGCGATTAGCTCGGGTATATAATGGAAGAGGGGGTGGTGGAAGAGGTGGAGAAGGTGGTGGAATCTGACCTTCGGTATCTGATCCTTTGGCCTTCTTTTTATTTGTAAATAATTTCTTACTCTTAACTTTTTTCAGCCAGTGAAAATAGAATTTTCGAATTCTACTATACTTCTTGCCTAGGCCAGAAATTTTCTTCTTTTCTTTTTTGACTGATATATCACCGTCATTGATTTCTTTTTTTATGTTTTGCCTGATTTTTTCTTCATCTGCTTTATCGTTTTTCACATCTAAGGCTTCACCAGCTTTGTTTTCCTTAATTTCTTTTTGGACCAAAATTCTATTGTCTTCAATCATAGGTATTTTTTCTTCATCTGTACCAGTTTTTTCCAGGTCTTTTTTCAATATCTGCTGGTTTTTTTCTTGATCCGAGTTATGTTTTTCCATTTCTTTTTTTGGTATATATTCCATTTCCATTTTCTCTTTTGTGTGTATTTTTCCTCCTTTTGAACTAATTTTTTCCAGCTCTTTTTTTGGTATCTGACTGCTTTTCTTTTCACTACGCTCTTGACTGTCAAAGATTTCGTCTTTGTCATCATATGCGCAATTCACCCTGTGCTGACATGGCTCATCCCGTGCTAATAGAATGGTCCACGAAGCTTCAAATCCTTCTTGTACCTTTTCCCAAAAAACTTCAATACTGTCTAGTACTCTGTAGCCTTTCTTTCGCTCAAGATAATAGACAAGACCGACAGCAGCTGAACCGGAAACAAAAATACATTTTGAAAAACTAAATAACATTTTATATCTTCTTATATAACCTTCTTAACGTATAAGAGACCTTATTTATGTCTGTCAGTTAGTCCCTTTCTTAATTCGTTTTAAAAGATAAGCTCAATGGAGTTAATTTCTCTCGGATACTGAGTCAGTTGAGCTTTTACAGGCAACAAAATTTTGCCATTTCTAGTTTCTAGAAATAGTTTCTTAACCAGTTTCTAGCAGATAAGAATTGCTGTTAAATTAAACTGTTAAGTTGCTGTTAAGTTATTCTATTGCTGTTAAGTTGCACGTAATGGCACTACCGATGGTATATTTTTCGTGTTGACACTATACCATTTTCGAAGGGTTTCAGGCTGTTTTATGAAATTCCCATAATTTTGTTTTAAGATAACATTTTATTATTAAGATTAACCGAAATAATGGTTACCAATCTTGAAGTTAAAGATGACAATCTTTCATACTAGACAGTCGTTTTAAGATATTTTTTTATTTTTGATTACTATGGGCCGTGGTTCGGACTTTACCAGGTTACAGCTATGCCCGGGAGGACATGGAAAAAATAGACAAAGAAAAAGACATAAAAAAATTCTAAAAGTTCAAGAATAAAACAGACACAAACACTGGAGAAAAAAATTGAGGAAAATAGATGTAACCCGGGCATAGCTGTAACATGGTAAAGTACGAACCACAGCCCATAGTAATTAAAAATAATGGTTACCAATCTTGAAGTTAAAGATGTCAATCTTTCATACTAGACAGTCGTTTTAGGACATTTTATTACTTTTGATTAATATGGGCCCTGGTTCGTACTTTACCAGGCTACAGCTATGCCCGGGAGGACAGGGAAAAAATAGAGAAACAAAGAAACATAAAAAAGTTCTAAAAATTCAAGAATAAAACAAACACAAACACTGGCAAAAAAAAATTAAGGAAAATAGATCACAAACAAAGAGAGAATAAACGAAATTAGTATCGATAATTGTCCGTTTCGAGGCTGGTAATTCCGCATTGTTTCTATTTCCTTTAGTGAATCCTGGCTGCAAGTTACTTTTCCTGTAAGCTTGTTACAGTCCAGTTTTTCAATTCGCAGTCCTTTGAAAGATTGCAGACTGCTTAATGATATATATACTTGACCTACAAAAAAATTTCTTGGCCTCTTTGATATTAGCTTGATTAAATCTTATGCAGAGAACATTCCCAACTGAGAACAAACGCAAGTTGTAGTAACGCTTTCCATTATTTTTTCCATTATTTCCATTTTTTTTTATAGCATATAGAATAGAGTCTGGTTTTATTAGATGCATGTTTTCCTTTCCAACATCTATATAAACACTTATTACATCATCACTATGTACTTGTGATCTAAAGAAATTATGTAGGTAGCATATTGGTAATTTTTAGCGTATGTACCAAAGGGGCAATTAGATTTAAAACCGTATGTACCAAAAGGGCAATTAAATTTAACCGCTTGTGTACAACCTATGGCAATATGTTCCCTTGAAATAGTCTTGTTGTTTTCAAAGACTATTTGAATATGTGTATCACATATGACGTCATTTGTGTGTTAAATCATCTTGTATATGAAGACACAGTTTGTGTCAACAATAGATAGAACAGTGCAAATCTAAAGACCCGAGAAATGTACCTCAAGGGGAAACATGGTGAGCCCTTTTAAAGGGAAAATGCCCTCAAATTGTGCAAACAGATTATGATGAACGAGACTTCATAGCCACTTTTTAAAAGAAAATGCGACCAAGTTGCACTTGGTTGAAACTATGCATATACACTGGTGTTTTAATATGTATAATTAAGGGAGCAAACATGAGGTCGAAGAGTCCCTCTCCCCAGCACAAACCTTCCCTCCCCCTCAGTTTTGTCCACGGATTTACACTACACAAAATTGAGGACCCAAAGTAATACTTTTGGGTCTTACTTTCTTAGACACCTTTAGCGTATTTTTTTTTCGTTGAAGTACAAAAAATATCAATCTTTAATAATCTTATCCTTCCTCATTTAAATTACATTTGGTAGTTTATGTTTGTCTTAAGTTTGCCTTTATTATTCGTTTTGTTTCATTTTTTTAAGTCTAATTTCTTAATTCAGAGCAATTTAATCTTCTTTTAATATTTAAATTCAACCTTTATTTTTTATTTGATAAAAACGGCAAAACAACTAATTCTTCAGTAGCAACAATATTGCTTTCTCCTGCAGTTACGTTGTTTCAAAGATAAGAAAGTTTAATTGTCGACTTCTAGCTCCATCAAGGTTACAGTGACTGCTGCAACCCAAAAAAGAACAAACCATGGCCCATGGGAACTGAAAACTAAAAAATGTTTTAAATAAAAAATAGACTAACGAGAAAAATTTCCATTTTACATAATTCTAGATGGTAATTTTTATTTTGATTAGTCTTGATAGGTAAAAAAAAAATTTCGAAAAGAAATTAATGAAAATATTTCAAAACCAGCTGGGTCCTGCTGGTTTTGAAATATTTCAAACCAGCACCGCACACGAAGGTAGGATTAAACTTGATGAAACTTATATATTTAAAATCAGCAATAAAATTCAATTCTTTTGATGTAACTATTGGTATCGAAATTCCGTTCTTTAGAGTTTCGGTTACTATTGAGCCGGGTCGCTCCTTACTACAGTTCGTTACCACGAACTGTTTGATTCTCATTGTCCATTGTGTTCTATTCCAGGTTTTTCAAAGATATTTGATTATTAAAGCAATTCCAATTTCTAACAATGATATCTACTACACTTCAAAGTTTTGGTTTTCTTTTTTAAGGTTTTTGAATTCCTGTAATCCCTTGTTTTTTAATTTAATTTTTTTTTAATTTTTTTTCTTTTTTCCTTTTTTTCGTTTTTTCTATTTTTATTTTTATTTTTTGTTGTTTACTTTTTTTTAGTTTTTTTTTTAGTTTTGTTTTCTTCTTTTTTCTATTTAATTTTTCTTCTTTATTTTTTAGGGGTTTTTTTTTCCGGAACGTGCCCAGCAACACGTGTGCAAGGTGCTAATTTTCAACTTCGTAAAACATGCGGATATACAACTGGTAATTCCTCTGAGATACTCTGGTAATTCCTCGACACGGCATTCTTTTTTTACTTTCTCTTTCAGCCGCAAGCCAGGTTTCACGTTGCTCTTGTAATAAATCGACACGCTTTCTTTTGGTAATTTCTCTCTGAACCGCAAGCCTAACCCCCCCCCCCTAAAGCAACACGTATGCAAGGTGCTAATTTTTAACTGCATAAAACTTGTTGATATACGACATTCTTCGCTGTCCCATTGTCTGTGCATATAAATAGTTTGTCCGGTTTACAGACTCTAGAACATGCAACATATAATTGTCCACGGAGAAAACAATCCGTATTAAGATCTATACCGCATTTTTCTAGCAATTCTTGTCAACTGATTCTTGTCAACCCAAGCCCCCCCGCGTGCGTAAGTTGTTACGCGTCATATTAATTACGCGCCATTGTAGTTGTGTCCCTGTGTCCCACCTGTGAATATATATATATATATATATATATATATATATATATATATATATATATATATATATATATATATATATATATATATATATATATATATATATATATATATATATATATATATATATATATATATATATATATATATACTAGCTGTTGGGGTGGCGCTTCGCGCCACCCCAACACCTAGTTGGTGGGGGCGCTTCGCGCCCCCCCCAAGCCCCCCCGCGCGCGTAAGTCGTTACGCGCCATAATAGTTACGCGCCATTGTAGTTGTGTCCCTATGTCCCACCTGTGAATATAGATAGATATATATATATGGTTTTAACTACGTAAAACTTGCGAATATACAACATTCTTTGCTGTCCCATTGTCTTTGCATATAAATAGATTGTCAGGTTTACCGACTCTTGAACATGCAACATATAATGGTCCATGGGAAAACAATCTGTATTCAGATCTATACCTCATGATTCTAATGATTGCCCTTGAGCTTTGTTGATGGTGATTGCTAATCGACCATTCCCTGTCCCGGTGTCCCGGTCGTCATTTACATCCCCCTGTTTCCCCCGGTGTCCCCGTTGTAGTTGTGTCCCTGTGTCCCGGTCGTCATTTATATTCCCTGTGTCCCGGGTCCCGGTCGTCATTTGTATCCCGGTGTCCCGGTCTGTATATACATTCGTTTTTTAGTTTTGTTTTTCTCCTTTATTTTTTTCCTTTTTTTTTCTTTTTTAGCTTATTTAGATTTTTAGATTTTTTAGTTTTTTTATTAGTTTTTAGTTTTTTTTTCTTTTTAGTTTTTTTGTCCCGGTCGTCATTTATATCCCCCTGTTTCCCCCGGTGTCCCCGTTGTAGTTGTGTCCCTGTGTCCCGGTCGTCATTTATATTCCCTGTGTCCCGGTCGTCATTTTAATCGAACATTCCTTTTGTCCTGGTCGCTTTCTCTTTGAGTGTCGTCATTTATTTTTTTCTTTTTTAGCTCTTTTAGTTTTTACCTTTTTTAGTTTTTTTTAGTTTTTAGTTTTTTTAGTTTTTTACCTTTTTTTAGTTTTTTTAGTTTTTTAGCTTTTTTATTTTTTTTATTAGTTTTTAGTTTTTTTGTAGTTTTTGCCTTTTTTTTAGTTTTTTTAGTTTTTTAGCTTTTTTATTAGTTTTTAGTTTTTTTTGCCTTTTTTTAGTTTTTTTAGTTTTTTAGCTTTTTTATTTTTTTTATTAGTTTTAAGTTTTTTTTGTAGTTTTTGCCTTTTTTTAGTTTTTTCAGTTTTGACGTCACCTGATCCAGTTTTTTCAGGTGACGTCACCTGATCCACGATCCACAGATCCACAGACAACTTATTTTTATATATATAGATAGTTTTTTTTTTTTTACTTATGTCCTGGTCGTCATTTATACTCCCTGTGTCCCGGTGCTTTGTTGATTGCTAATCGAACATTCCTTTTGTCCTGGTCGCTTTCTCTTTGAGTGTCGTCATTTATTAGTTTTTTTCCTTTTTTTTTTTAGTTTTTTATTGGTTTTTACCTTTATTTTAGCTTATTTTTCAGTTTTTTCCTTTTTTTTAGTTTTTTTTTATTTTTTATTTTTTTTAGTTTTTTACCTTTTTTAGTTTTTTTAGTTTTTTTAGTTTTTTAGCTTTTTTACTTTTTTTATTAGTTTTTAGTTTTTTTTTGTAGTTTTTGCCTTTTTTTAGTTTTTTCAGTTTTTTTTTAGTTTTTTATTGGTTTTTACCTTTATAGTTTTTTTAGTTTTTTAGCTTTTTTATTTTTTTTATTAGTTTTTAGTTTTTTTTGTAGTTTTTGCCTTTTTTTAGTTTTTTCAGTTTTGACGTCACCTGATCCAGTTTTTTCAGGTGACGTCACCTGATCCATCCATCCATCCATCCATCCATCCATCCACAGACAGACAACTTATTTTTATATATATAGAAGATATATATATATATATATATATATATATATATATATATATATATATATATATATATATATATATATATATATATATATATATATATATATATATATATATATATATATGTTTTGAACTACGTAAAACTTGCGAATATACAACATTCTTCGCTGTCCCATTGTCTGTGCATATAAATAGATTGGTTTACCGACTCTTGAACATGCAACATATAATTGTCCATGGGAAAAACAATCCGTATTCAGATCTATACCTCATGATTCTAATGATTGCCCTTGAGCTTTGTTGATGGTGATTGCTAATCGAATATTCCCTGTGTCATCGTCGTCATTTATATATCCCCCTGTGCCCCCCGGCATCCCCGTTGTAGTTGTGGCCCTGTGTCCCGGTCGTCATTTATATTCCCTGTGTCCCGATGGTCATTTGTGTCCCGGTGTCCCAGTCTGTAATTTCTCTTTGAGTGTCCCGTTGGTCATTTATATTCCCACTGTCCCGGTGTCCCGGTCGTCATTTTTGTCCCGGTGTCCCGGTCTGTATATACATTCGTTTTTGAACTTATTTTTATATATATATAGATCTCATAACGATCCAATTTTAGTCGCATCTGGTTAAGGTGTCCCGGTGTCCCGGTCTGTATATACATTCGTTTTTGAATTGGTCTTGTTTTAGTTTTTAGTTTTTTACCTTTTTTAGTTTTTTTTTTGTTATACCCAATTATTCTAATGATCGCCCTTGAGCTTTGTTGACGGTGATTGCTAATCGAACATTCCCTGTGTCCCCGTCGTCATTTATAATCCCCCTGTGCCCCCCGGCGACCCTGTTATAGTTGTGTCCCTCTGTTTCGTTATTTATATTCCCTGTGTCCCAGTCGTCATTTGTGTCCTGGTGTCCCGGTCTGTATATACATTCGTTTTTGAATTGGTTACCTTTTTAGTTTCGTTTTTCTCCTTTATTTTTCAGTTTTTATCTTTATTTTTCTTTTTTATTTTTTTTGTTTTTTTTATTAGTTTTAGTTTTTTTTTCTTTTTAGTTTTTTTGTAGTTTTTATCTTTTTTTTAGTTTTTTTAGTTTCTTTTAGTTTCTAGTTTTTTTTTAGTTTTTTCTTGTAGTTTTTACCTAGCCAAGGTTCGAACCTGCAACCTCTCGGACCTAGAACCTGGAACATAACGGGTTACCAACTCAGTTACTTTGGGCTTGAATACATTCGTTTTTGAATTGGTATATGATGAAATAATTCAGACGTCATATGCAGACAGACAGACAGACAGACATAACACACAAACAACTTATATATAACTAGCTGTTGGGGTGGCGCTTCGCACCACCCCAACACATAGCTGGTGGGGGCGCTTCGCCCCCCCCAAGCCCCCCCCGCGCGCGTAAGTCGTTACGCGCCATATTAGTTACGCGCCGTTGTAGTTGCGTCCCTATGTCCCACCTGTGAATATAGATATATATCATGAAAAGAGAAATCACCAATGCTACAGCACAAACACAAAAAAAAGAAAAAAAAAAGAGACAGAAGGAGAAAAGGAAGACTGTTTTCCTAAATTAGTGATTAATATAGACCAGCACTTGAATGAGGCCTTAACCCTACTCATCCATACAATCACATAGGTCAAACAGCATAGCCACATACAATCAACCATAAAGAATAATCCATGGACAGGCAGTCATGTCGTCAATAAGTATAAGTCGTCATTTACCGAACAATAGAAAAAATAATATAGACAAATAATTCAGAGGCAACACCCAACATAAGGGCTCATCAGGAGAATACACTGGCCTATATAGGGTTTCGCCACTCTAAATTCTCTACCCAGCACAGTGTTGTGGCTACCACAGAATATCCATGGCCCATGGGAAAACAATCCGTATTCAGATCTATACCTCATGATTCTATTGATTGCCCTTGAGCTTTGTTGATGGTGATTGCTAATCGACCATTTCCTTTGTTGCCGTCGTCATTTATATATCCCCCTGTGCCCCCCGGCGTCCCCGTTGTAGTTGTGTCCCTGTGTCCGGGTCGTCATTTATATTCTCTGTGTCCCCGTCGTCATTTGTGTCCCGGTGTCCCAGTCTGTGATTTCTATTTGAGTGTCCCGGGCGTCATTTATACTCGTCAGGATATTGTAGGGCATCGTAGCATCGATGAGTTTAAGCAATTCTTGTCAACTGATTGTTTCGCCTATAAAGAATATTATCTCGAGGTAAGAACTGATCACCGACCACAACGATTGCCATTTTGTTGATAGTTGCGTATCAGGAGACATCAATTCGATTGCTGTTTTTAAGCAGAAGCACTAAATTATTATTTTTGTTGAAAAGATGATATATATAAATATATATATATATTTTCTTTTTAGTTTTTTGTAGTTTTTACCTTTTTTAGTTTTTTTCTTCTTTTGTATTAATGCTAAAGCCAAGGTTCGAACCTGGAGCCTCTCGGACCTAGAACATGAAACATAACGCTTTACCAACTCAGCTACTTCGGCGTGAATACATTCGTTTTGAGCAGCTTCCTCGGGTGTTGTCATTGTAGGTTCTTCAGTCATATTACAATTAGAAATTTCTCTTTCAACGGTCTTCTTACAATTAAAAATTTGTCTTTGAACGATATTCTTAAATACCTGTGTCCTGGTCGTCATTTATATTGCCTGTGTCCCGGTCGTCATTTGTGTCCCGGTATCCCAGTCTGTAATTTCTCCTTGAGTGTCCCGGTCGTTATTTATATTCCCTCTGTCTCGGTCGTCATTTGTGTCCCGGTCTGTAATTTCTCTTTGAGTGTTTTTTCTTTTTAGTATTTTAGTTTTTTACATTTTTTCTTTTTTCAGTTTTCTTTTTCTTCTTTATTTTTCAGCTTCACTATGAAATACATATCGCCGAACCTTTGTTTTCTTAACTAAAATCTGGTAGGCATTGATGACCTTATCCAAGTCAAGATCCCAAACCCAATCATCATCGCTATCATTTTCAGTTTTGATATGTTTTGACTCTCGCTGTCCAGGTGGATCTTCATCTAACTGCGCGGTTTTGCGTTCTTTAGCCTCAAGCCTGTTTCCTTGCTGTTCTTTTGATTCCTCGGCACGCTTCCTTTTCTGACTTTCTCTATCAGCAGCAAGTTTTTTGGCATAGACTCTTTGAGCATCTTCATCGGCTTTTGCCATTGTAAGTTCATCAGTCATTTTAAACTTAAACATTAATAGATTTCTACTTGAACATATATGTCTTAAATATCTTTAATGACGTCACCGTCATAGCAAAAATGACGACAACTAACTTCATGACGCCAGTCGACACAGAAACATGACGTCAGCTGATCCACAGACAGACAACTTATTTTTATATATATAGATAGATATAATTCTAAAATTGTCAGGTAATTTTCTATTTTGAAATAAAAACTAAAAATTATTGCTCAGACAGCATAAATATTTTTGATATTTACATAATAGCTTTAGTGGTTCTGGACTGAAAACTAAATATGCTAATCAAATTGGGAATTGCAATCTTTTAGGTTGAAAAGGCAGATCCATTGGAATCATGAGAATACGTGGAATAAGAAAAGCCTCACCCTCAAAAGGCCCTGTCAAGATTGCTGCCTCTATTACGTTATAACAGATATAACACGTCATTTGTGTCCCGGTGTCCCGGTCTGTAGTTTCGTTAGTCGACAAACATGACGTCAGACGACAAACAACTTCATGACGACATACAGCTCAATCCTTATAATGACGTCAGTCGACAAACATGACGTCAGTCGACACACAAACATGACGTCAGTCGACAGACAGACAAACAACTTATTTTTATATATATAGATATAATATAAAAATAAATATAAATAACTTATATAAATTAATATACTTAATTAACTTAATAACTTATATAAACTTATATAAATATATATAAAAATAAGTCGTTTGTGTGTTATGTCTGTTAAACTTTGTCTGTTACGCCAGATTATATCTTCTATATATATAAAAATAAGTTGTATGTATTTTTGTGTTGAGGGTTTAAAAGTAAAAACTGGGAATTGTATAAATATTTCGAAATATTTTGACAATAGATTAATGTAATTTGAAAACCTTAAAAAAGATACTTAAAATTTTGAGGTTTATTATAAACTAGCTACTGAGGTGGCGCTTCAAGCCACCCCAACACCTAGTTGGCGGGGGCGCTTCGCAACCCCCCCCCCCCCCCCAAGCCCCCCCGCGCGCTTAGGTCGTAACGCGCCATATTAGTTACGCGCCATTGTAGTTGTGTCCCTGTATACCACCTATGAATATAGATAGATTTATATATGTGTTTTGAACTACGTAAAACTTGCGAATATACACCATTCTTGGCTTTCTCATTGTCTGTGCATATACAAAGCCTTATGTACTAATAATGACGTCATATGCAAACGCTCTTTTTACAAACAGACAAACATGCATACACACAGCTCGTTTTATATAGATAGATAGATAGAGAGATACAATACAAATTAACTGCGTAAAACTTGCGAATATACACCATTCTTCGCTGTCCAATTGTCGCTGCATATAAATAGATTGTCAGGTTTACCGACTCTCGAACATGCAACGTACAATTGTCCATGGGAAAAACAATCAGTATTAAGATCTATAGCACATTTTTCTAATGATTGACCTTGAGCTTTGTTGATGGTGATTGCAAATGCTAATCGAATTGGGAATTGCAATCTTTTAAATTGAAAAGGCAGATCCGTTGGAATCATGCGAATGCGAGGAATAAGAACAGCCTCACCCTCAAAAGGCCCTGTCAATATTGTGGCCTCTATTACGTTTTCCATTGTTTTTTTTTACGGCAAGTCGCGTGCCATTGCAAAGCTTTGGTGGGTTTATATTTCTTAAAAGTATTATTGGTACGCCTATTTTTAGTTGTAGCACGTGTGGTGGAAACCCTGAAAGATCTATGGAATTTAAAAATTCAGATGGATAATTAACCACCTCATTTGGTTCCAAAACTGTGTCGACTGACTTGTAAAGGACTGCCTGGTTTCGAATCTCGGTCATAAGAATATTGTTGATTTCGTGGACGTCTATATTTTTGGGTGCAAGAATCGCTCTTTCACCTAGCCATTTATTAGTTTTATAATTGTTTAGAATATTCGGAAATACTTTTTCAATCAATTCATTTTTGGACGTCGCTAAAATTCAGCAGGTAGTTGTATACGTCCTGAAATTGAGTCCACCAGGAGCTTTCCGTTTCCAATTGCCAGCAATTGATCTGAAAATGTTTGACCAGAGTCATCGTTTTGCAATCGGAAACGCATATTTGTAGTTAATTTTAATGTTTTTACGTGTGCCCATAAATTAGAATTTTTCAGTCAAGCATTAATTTCGTCTGCAGGGGTTGATCTAGGTATTATAGGTAATGTTTGCCTGAAATCTCCCGCAAGCAATATTAATGTCTTGCCACAGGGTTTCGAATTCCCTCGGAAATCTTTCAAACATTGATCAAGAGCCTCGAGCAATTTTTTGTGTGCCATTGTGTACTCGTCCCAAATAATAAGTTTGCATTGCTGCAATACTTTACCCATTCCAGATGATTTGGAAATATTGCACGTGGGAGTTTCTGTAGAATGCAAATTCAGAGGCAATTTCAAAGTGGAATGAGCAGTTCTTCCACCAGGCAGCAACGTTGCGGCTATTCTGGACGACGCAATTGTCAACGCTATATCATTTTTTGATCGAATTGATGCCAGAATCAGTTTTATCACAGACGTTTTACCAGTACCTCCTGGCGCATCCAAAAAGAAAATTTCTCTAACGTTGTTATCGACACAATGCATTATCGTATCATAAATGTCTTTTTGTTCCGACGTTAATTTGGAAATGTTATTTTGTACATACGACAATAAATCACTCGTACTTTAACTTTGTTCACGATCCAATTCTACACATGTCGAAACAGCAGCGGTACGATTAGGTGAAGGCATTCCCAAATCCTGAAGAAGTTTGTTTACCATACATACGCACAAATCTATCTATCTATATAAAAATAAGTTGTCTGTCTGTGTGTCTGTCTGTCAGGTGACGTCATGTTTCTGTGTCGACTGACGTCATGAAGTTAGTTGTCGTCATTTTTGCTATGACGGTGACGTCATTAAAGATATTTAAGACATATATGATTAAAATGACTGAGGAACTTACAATGGCAAAAGACGATGAAGATGCTCAAAGAGTCTATGCCAAAAAACTTGCTGCTGATAGAGAAAGTCAGAAAAGAAAGCGTGCCGAGGAATCAAAAGAACAGCAAGGAAACAGGCTTGAGGCTAAAAAACGCAAAACCGCGCAGTTAGATGAAGATCCACCTGGACAGCGAGAGTCAAAACATATCAAAACTGAAAATGATAGCGATGATGATTGGGTTTGGGATCCTGGCTTGGATAAGGTCATCAATGCCTACCAGATTTTAGTTAAAAAAAAACAAAGGTTCGGCGATATGTATTTCATAGTGAAGCTGAAAAATAAAGAAGAAAAAGAAAACTGAAAAAAGAAAAAATGTAAAAAACTAAAAAATACTAAAAAGAAAAAACACTAAAAGAGAAATTACAGACCGGGACACAAATGACGACCGGGACAGAGGGAATATAAATAACGACCGGGACACTCAAGGAGAAATTACAGACTGGGATACCGGGACACAAATTACGACCGGGACATAGGCAATATAAATGACGACCAGGACACTGGTATTTAATAATATCGTTCAAAGACAAATTTTGAATTGTAAGAAGACCGTTGAAAGAGAAATTTCTAATTGTAAAATGACTGAAGAACCTACAATGGCAACACCCGAGGAAGCTGCTCAAAATGAATGTATTCACGCCGAAGTAGCTGAGTTGGTAAAGCGTTATGTTTCAGGTTCTAGGTCCAAAAGGCTCCAGGTTCGAACCTTGGCTTTAGCATTAATACAAAAGAAGAAAAAAACTAAAAAAGGTAAAAACTACAACAAAACTAAAAAGAAAATATATATATATATATATATATATTTATATATATCATATTTTCCACAAAAATAATAATTTAGTGCTTCTGCTTAAAAACAGCAATCGAGTTGATGCCTCCTGATACGCAACTATCAAAAAAGTGGCAATCGTTGTGGTCGGTGATCAGTTCTTACCTCGAGATAATATTCTTTATAGGCGAAACAATCAGTTGACAAGAATTGCTTAAACTCATCGATGCTACGATGCCCTACAATATCCTGACGAATATAAATGACGCCCGGGACACTCAAATAGAAATCACAGACTGGGACACCGGGACACAAATGACGACGGGGACACAGGGAATATAAATGACGACCCGGACACAGGGACACAACTAGAACAGGGACGCCGGGGAGCACAGGGGGATATATAAATGACGACGGCAACAAAGGAAATGGTCGATTAGCAATCACCATCAACAAAGCTCAAGGGCAATCAATAGAATCATGAGGTATAGATCTGAATACGGATTGTTTTCCCATGGAACATTATGCGTTGCATGTTCAAGAGTCGGTAAACCTGACAATCTATTTATATGCACAGACGATGGGACAGCAAAGAATGTTGTATATTCGCAAGTTTTACGTAGTTAAAAACATATATATATATATATATATATATATATAAATATATATATATATATATATATATATATATATATATATATATATATATATATATATATATATATATATATATATATATATATATATATATATATATATATATATATATATATATATATACTAGCTGTTGGGGTGGCGCTTCGCGCCTCCCCATCACCTTGTTGGTGGGGCACTTCGCAACCCCCCCCCCCCCCCCCCCCCAAAGCCCCCCCGCGCGCGTAAGTCGTTACGCGCCATATTAGTTACGCGCCATTGTAGTTGTGTCCCTGTGTCCCACCTGTGAATAGAGATAGATATAAATATATGTTTTTAACTACGTAAAACATGCGAATATACAACATTCTTCGCTGTCTCATTGTCTGTGCATATAAATAGATTGTCAGGTTTACTGACTCTTGAACATGCAACATATAATTGTCCATGGGAAAAACAATCCGTATTCAGATCTATACCTCATTATTCTAATGATGTGTCCCTGTGTCCCGGTCGTCATTTGTGTCCCGGTGTCCCAGTTTGTAATTTCTCTTTGAGTGTCCCGGTCGTCATTTATATTCCCTGTGTCCCGGTGTCCCGGTCGTCATTTGTGTCCCGCTGTCCCGGTCTGTAATTTCTATTCGAACAATCCCTGTGTCCCGGTCGTCATTTATATATCCCGCCTGTGCCCCCGACGTCCCCGTTGTAGTTGTGTCCCTGTGTCCCGGTCGTCATTTATATTCCCTGTGTCCCGGTCGTGATTTGTGTCCGGGTTGTCCCAGTCTGTAATTTCTCTTTGAGGTTCCCGGTCGTCACTTATATTCCCTCTGTCTCGGTCGTCATTTGTGTCCCGGTCTGTAATTTCTTTTTTCAGTTTTCTTTTTTCAGTTTTCTTTTTCTTCTTTATTTTTCAGCGTCACTATGAAGTACATACCGAGTAACCTTTGTTTTTTTAACTTAAATCTGGTAGGCATTGATGACCTTATCCAAGTCAAAATCCCAAACCCAATCATCATCGCTATCATTTTCAGTTTTGATATGTTTTGACTCTCGCTGTCCAGGTGGATTTTCATCTAACTGCGCGGTTTTGCGTTCTTTAGCCGCAAGCCTGTTTTCTTGCTGTTCTTGTGATTCCTCGGAACGCTTTCTTTTCTTACTTTCTCTATCAGCAGCAAGTTTTTTGGCATAAACTCTGTGAGCAGCTTCTTCGGCTGTTGCCATGTCTTAAATACCGTTAATGACGTCACCGTCAAAGCAAAAATGACGACAACTAATTTCATGACGTCAGTCAACACAGAAACATGACGTCACCTGATCCACAGACAGACACACAGACAGACAACTTATTTATATATATATACTAGCAGTTGGGGTGGCGCTTCGCGCCCCTCCCCCCAAGCCCCCCCGCGCGCGTAAGTCGTTACGCGCCATATTAGTTACGCGCCATTGTAGTTGTGTCCCTATGTCCCACCTGTGAATATAGATATATATATATATATATATATATATATATATATATATATATATATATATATATATATATATATATATATATACTAGCTGTTGGGGTGGCGCTTCGCGCCACCCCAACACCTAGTTGGTGGGGGCGCTTCGCGCCCCCCCCAAGCCCCCCCGCGCGCGTAAGTCGTTACGCGCCATAATAGTTACGCGCCATTGTAGTTGTGTCCCTATGTCCCACCTGTGAATATAGATAGATATATATATATGGTTTTAACTACGTAAAACTTGCGAATATACAACATTCTTTGCTGTCCCATTGTCTTTGCATATAAATAGATTGTCAGGTTTACCGACTCTTGAACATGCAACATATAATGGTCCATGGGAAAACAATCTGTATTCAGATCTATACCTCATGATTCTAATGATTGCCCTTGAGCTTTGTTGATGGTGATTGCTAATCGACCATTCCCTGTCCCGGTGTCCCGGTCGTCATTTACATCCCCCTGTTTCCCCCGGTGTCCCCGTTGTAGTTGTGTCCCTGTGTCCCGGTCGTCATTTATATTCCCTGTGTCCCGGGTCCCGGTCGTCATTTGTATCCCGGTGTCCCGGTCTGTATATACATTCGTTTTTTAGTTTTGTTTTTCTCCTTTATTTTTTTCCTTTTTTTTTCTTTTTTAGCTTATTTAGATTTTTAGATTTTTTAGTTTTTTTATTAGTTTTTAGTTTTTTTTTCTTTTTAGTTTTTTTGTCCCGGTCGTCATTTATATCCCCCTGTTTCCCCCGGTGTCCCCGTTGTAGTTGTGTCCCTGTGTCCCGGTCGTCATTTATATTCCCTGTGTCCCGGTCGTCATTTGTATCTTTTTTTCCTTTTTTTTTCTTTTTTAGTTTATTTAGATTTTTAGATTTCTGGTCGTCATTTATACTCCCTGTGTCCCGGTGCTTTGTTGATTGCTAATCGAACATTCCTTTTGTCCTGGTCGCTTTCTCTTTGAGTGTCGTCATTTATTAGTTTTTTCCTTTTTTTTTTAGTTTTTTATTGGTTTTTACCTTTATTTTAGCTTATTTTTCAGTTTTTTCCTTTTTTTTAGTTTTTTTTTATTTTTTATTTTTTTTAGTTTTTTACCTTTTTTTAGTTTTTTTAGTTTTTTAGCTTTTTTACTTTTTTTATTAGTTTTTAGTTTTTTTTTGTAGTTTTTGCCTTTTTTTAGTTTTTTCAGTTTTTTTTTTAGTTTTTTATTGGTTTTTACCTTTATAGTTTTTTTAGTTTTTTAGCTTTTTTATTTTTTTATTAGTTTTTAGTTTTTTTTTGCCTTTTTTTAGTTTTTTCAGTTTTGACGTCACCTGATCCAGTTTTTTCAGGTGACGTCACCTGACACATCCATCCATCCATCCATCCACAGACAACTTATTTTTATATATATAGATAGATATATATATATATATATATAAAAATAAGTTGTCTGTGGATGGATGGATGGATGGATGTGTGGATGGATGTGTCAGGTGACGTCACCTGAAAAAACTGGATTAGGTGACGTCAAAACTGAAAAAACTAAAAAAAGGCAAAAAACTACAAAAAAAACTAAAAACTAATAAAAAAAATAAAAAAGCTAAAAAACTAAAAAAACTATAAAGGTAAAAACCAATAAAAAACTAAAAAAAAAACTGAAAAAACTAAAAAAAGGCAAAAACTACAAAAAAAAACTAAAAACTAATAAAAAAAGTAAAAAAGCTAAAAAACTAAAAAAACTAAAAAAACTAAAAAAAGATAAAAAACTAAAAAAAATAAAAAATAAAAAAAAACTAAAAAAAAGGAAAAAACTGAAAAACAAGCTAAAATAAAGGTAAAAACCAATAAAAAACTAAAAAAAAAAGGAAAAAACTAATAAATGACGACACTCAAAGAGAAAGCGACCAGGACAAAAAACTAAAAAAAAAGGCAAAAACTACAAAAAAACTAAAAACTAATAAAAAAAATAAAAAAGCTAAAAAACTAAAAAAACTAAAAAAAGGTAAAAAACTAAAAAAACTAAAAACTAAAAAAAAACTAAAAAAGGTAAAAACTAAAAGAACTAAAAAAGAAAAAAATAAATGACGACACTCAAAGAGAAAGCGACCAGGACAAAAGGAATGTTCGATTAGCAATCAACAAAGCACCGGGACACAGGGAGTATAAATGACGACCAGGACACAAGTAAAAAAAAAAATTAACAAAACTAAAAAGAAGGTAAAAACTACAAAAAAACTAAAAAGAAAAAAAAACTAAAAACTAATAAAAAAACTAAAAAATCTAAAAATCTAAATAAACTAAAAAAGAAAAAAAAAGGAAAAAAATAAAGGAGAAAAACAAAACTAAAAAACGAATGTATATACAGACCGGTACACCGGGATACAAATGACGACCGGGACACAGGGAATATAAATAACGACCGGGACACAGGGACACAACTACAACGGGGACACCGGGGGAAACAGGGGGATAACCTGACAATCTATTTATATGCAAAGACAATGGGACAGCAAAGAATGTTGTATATTCGCAAGTTTTACGTAGTTAAAACCATATATATATATATATATCTATATTCACAGGTGGGACATAGGGACACAACTACAATGGCGCGTAACTATTATGGCGCGTAACGACTTACGCGCGCGGGGGGGCTTGGGGGGGGCGCGAAGCGCCCCCACCAACTAGGTGTTGGGGTGGCGCGAAGCGCCACCCCAACAGCTAGTATATATATATATATATAAAAATAAGTTGTCTGTGGATGGATGTGTGGATGGATGTGTGGATGGATGTGTCAGGTGACGTCACCTGAAAAAACTGGATTAGGTGAAACTGAAAAACTGAAAAAACTAAAAAAAGGCAAAAACTACAAAAAAAACTAAAAACTAATAAAAAAAATAAAAAAGCTAAAAAACTAAAAAAACTATAAAGGTAAAAACCAATAAAAAACTAAAAAAAAAACTGAAAAAACTAAAAAAAGGCAAAAACTACAAAAAAAAAACTAAAAACTAATAAAAAAAGTAAAAAAGCTAAAAAACTAAAAAAACTAAAAAAACTAAAAAAAGGTAAAAAACTAAAAAAAATAAAAAATAAAAAAAAACTAAAAAAAAGGAAAAAACTGAAAAATAAGCTAAAATAAAGGTAAAAACCAATAAAAAACTAAAAAAAAAAAGGAAAAAACTAATAAATGACGACACTCAAAGAGAAAGCGACCAGGACAAAAAACTAAAAAAAAAGGCAAAAACTACAAAAAAACTAAAAACTAATAAAAAAAATAAAAAAGCTAAAAAACTAAAAAAACTAAAAAAAGGTAAAAAACTAAAAAAACTAAAACTAAAAAAAAACTAAAAAAGGTAAAAACTAAAAGAACTAAAAAAGAAAAAAATAAATGACGACACTCAAAGAGAAAGCGACCAGGACAAAAGGAATGTTCGATTAGCAATCAACAAAGCACCGGGACACAGGGAGTATAAATGACGACCAGGACACAAGTAAAAAAAAAAAATTAACAAAACTAAAAAGAAGGTAAAAACTACAAAAAAACTAAAAAGAAAAAAAAACTAAAAACTAATAAAAAAACTAAAAAATCTAAAAATCTAAATAAACTAAAAAAGAAAAAAAAAGGAAAAAAATAAAGGAGAAAAACAAAACTAAAAAACGAATGTATATACAGACCGGTACACCGGGATACAAATGACGACCGGGACACAGGGAATATAAATAACGACCGGGACACAGGGACACAACTACAACGGGGACACCGGGGGAAACAGGGGGATATAAATGACGACCGGGACAAAAAAACTAAAAAGAAATAAAAACTAAAAACTAATAAAAAAAACTAAAAAATCTAAAAATCTAAATAAGCTAAAAAAGAAAAAAAAAGGAAAAAAATAAAGGAGAAAAACAAAACTAAAAAACGAATGTATATACAGACCGGGACACCGGGATACAAATGATGACCGGGACCCGGGACACAGGGAATATAAATGACGACCGGGACACAGGGACACAACTACAACGGGGACACCGGGGGAACAGGGGGATAACCTGACAATCTATTTATATGCAAAGACAATGGGACAGCAAAGAATGTTGTATATTCGCAAGTTTTACGTAGTTAAAACCATATATATATATATATATCTATATTCACAGGTGGGACATAGGGACACAACTACAATGGCGCGTAACTATTATGGCGCGTAACGACTTACGCGCGCGGGGGGGCTTGGGGGGGGCGCGAAGCGCCCCCACCAACTAGGTGTTGGGGTGGCGCGAAGCGCCACCCCAACAGCTAGTATATATATATATATATGTTTTTAACTACGTAAAACTTGCGAATATACAACATTCTTTGCTGTCCCATTGTCTGTGCATATAAATAGATTGTCAGGTTTACCGACTCTTGAACATGCAACATATAATGGTCCATGGGAAAACAATCCGTATTCAGATCTATACCTCATGATTCTAATGATTGCCCTTGAGCTTTGTTGATGGTGATTGCTAATCGACCATTCCCTGAGTCGCCATCGTCATTTATATATCCCCCTGTGCACCCCGGCGTCCCCTTTGTAGTTATGTCCCTGTGTCCCGGTCGTCATTTATATTCCCTGTGTCCCGGTCGTCATTTGTGTCCCCGTGTCCCAGTCTGTGATTTCTCTTTGAGCGTCCCGGGCGTCATTTATATTCCTTGTGTCCCGGTGTCCCGGTCGTCATTTATATCCCCTTTTATATCTTTTTCTCCTTTATTTTTCAGTTTTTTTCCTTTTTTTAGTTTTTTTTTTCTTTTTTAGTTCTTTTAGTTTTTACCTTTTTAGTTTTTTTTTAGTTTTTTAGATGAAATTTTTTTTTTAGTTTTTTACCTTTTTTTCTTTTTAGTTTTTTATTGGTTTTTTACCTTTTTTTTTTAGCTTTTTTAGTTTTTTTTCGTTTTTTCTTTTTACTTTTTTTTTAGTTTTTATCTTTTTTATTTTTTTTTTGTTTTTATTCTTAATTTTATTAGTTTTCTTTTTCTCTTCTATTTTTCAGTTTTTTCCTTTTTTTTAGTTTTTGTTTAGTTTTTAGTTTTTTAAGTTTTTTTTCCTTTTTTTAGTTTCTTTAGTTTTTTTTTGTTTTTCGGCATTTTTATTTTTTTTTATTAGTTTTTAGTTTTTTTTTGTAGTTTTTGCCTTTTTTTAGTTTTTTCAGTTTTTTTTTTAGTTTTTAGTTTTTACCTTTTTTAGCCTAACCAGGATTTGAACCTGGGACCTTCATTCTCCGTTCTGACACCCTCTCTCACCGAGTGACTACTCCAGCATGTTCATTTTGGTGTTTTAAATGGTATATTATTAACCAAATTAATGTGTTTTACAATATACTAAGTATCGTCATAACAAAAATGACGACAACTAATTTCATGACGTCAGTCTACACAGAAACATGACGTCACCTGATTTTAGTTTTTTACCTTTTTTCTTTTTAGTTTTTTATTGGTTTTTACCTTTTTTTTAGCTTTTTTAGTTTTTTTTCGTTTTTTCTTTTTACTTTTTTTTTAGTTTTTATCTTTTTTATTTTTTTTATTTTTATTCTTAATTTTATTAGTTTTCTTTTTCTCTTCTATTTTTCAGTTTTTTCCTTTTTTTTAGTTTTTGTTTGGTTTTTAGTTTTTTAAGTTTTTTTCCTTTTTTTAGTTTCTTTAGTTTTTTTAGTTTTTCGGCTTTTTTATTTTTTTTAGTTTTTTCAGTTTTTTTTTTAGTTTTTAGTTTTTTACCTTTTTTAGCCTAACCAGGATTTGAACCTGGGACCTTCATTCTCTGTTCTGACACCCTCTCTCACCGAGTGACTACTCCAGCATGTTCATTTTGGTGTTTTAAATGGTACATTATTAACCAAATTAATGTGTTTTACAATATACTAAGCATCGTCATAACAAAAATGACGACAACTAATTTCATGACGTCAGTCTACACAGAAACATGACGTTACCTGATCCACAGATCCACAGACAGACAACTTATTTTTATATATATAGTAGATATATATATATATAGATATCTATATATATATAAAAATAAGTTGTCTGTGGATGGATGGATGGATGGATGTGTGGATGGATGTGTCAGGTGACGTCACCTGAAAAAACTGGATCAGGTGACGTCAAAACTGAAAAAACTAAAAAAGGCAAAAACTACAAAAAAAACTAAAAACTAATAAAAAAAATAAAAAAGCTAAAAAACTAAAAAAACTATAAAGGTAAAAACCAATAAAAAACTAAAAAGGCAAAAACTACAAAAAAAACTAAAAACTAATAAAAAAAGTAAAAAAGCTAAAAAAACTAAAAAACTAAAAAAAGGTAAAAAACTAAAAAAAATAAAAAATAAAAAAAAAACTAAAAAAAAGGAAAAAACTGAAAAATAAGCTAAAATAAAGGTAAAAACCAATAAAAAACTAAAAAAAAAGGAAAAAACTAATAAATGACGACACTCAAAGAGAAAAAAAAAGGCAAAAAACTACAAAAAAAAACTAAAACTAATAAAAAAAATAAAAAAGCTAAAAAACTAAAAAAACTAAAAAAAGGCAAAAACTACAAAAAAAACTAAAAACTAATAAAAAAGCTAAAAAACTAAAAAAAATAAAAAAAAGGCAAAAACTACAAAAAAACTAAAAACTAATAAAAAAAATAAAAAAGCTAAAAAACTAAAAAAACTAAAAAAACTAAAAAAAGGTAAAAAACTAAAAAAACTAAAAACTAAAAAAAAACTAAAAAAGGTAAAAACCTAAAAGAACTAAAAAAGAAAAAAATAAATGACGACACTCAAAGAGAAAGCGACCAGGACAAAAGGAATGTTCGATTAGCAATCAACAAAGCACCGGGACACAGGGAGTATAAATGACGACCAGGACACAGGGAATATAAATGACGACCGGGACACAGGGACTAAAAAATCTAAAACATCTAAAAAATCTAAAAAATCTAAATAAACTAAAAAAGAAAAAAAAAGGAAAAAAATAAAGGAGAAAAACAAAACTAAAAAACGAATGTATATACAGACCGGTACACCGGGATACAAATGACGACCGGGACACAGGGAATATAAATGACGACCGGGACACAGGGACACAACTACAACGGGGACACCGGGGGAAACAGGGGGATATAAATGACGACCGGGACAAAAAAACTAAAAGAAAAAAAAACTAAAAACTAATAAAAAAACTAAAAAATCTAAAAATCTAAATAAGCTAAAAAAGAAAAAAAAAGGAAAAAAATAAAGGAGAAAAACAAAACTAAAAAACGAATGTATATACAGACCGGGACACCGGGATACAAATGACGACCGGGACCCGGGACACAGGGAATATAAATGACGACCGGGACACAGGGACACAACTACAACGGGGACACCGGGGGAAACAGGGGGATGTAAATGACGACCGGGACACCGGGACAGGGAATGGTCGATTAGCAATCACCATCAACAAAGCTCAAGGGCAATCATTAGAATCATGAGGTATAGATCTGAATACAGATTGTTTTCCCATGGACCATTATATGTTGCATGTTCAAGAGTCGGTAAACCTGACAATCTATTTATATGCAAAGACAATGGGACAGCAAAGAATGTTGTATATTCGCAAGTTTTACGTAGTTAAAACCATATATATATATCTATCTATATTCACAGGTGGGACATAGGGACACAACTACAATGGCGCGTAACTATTATGGCGCGTAACGACTTACGCGCGCGGGGGGGCTTGGGGGGGGCGCGAAGCGCCCCCACCAACTAGGTGTTGGGGTGGCGCGAAGCGCCACCCCAACAGCTAGTATATATATATATACTAGCTGTTGGGGTGGCGCTTCGCGCCACCCCAACACCTAGTTGGTGGGGGCGCTTCGCGCCCCCCCCAAGCCACCCCGCGCGCGTAAGTCGTTACGCGCCATAATAGTTACGCGCCATTGTAGTTGTGTCCCTATGTCCCACCTGTGAATATAGATATATATATCTATATATATAAAAATAAGTTGTCTGTGGATGGATGTGTGGATGGATGTGTGGATGGATGTGTCAGGTGACGTCACCTGAAAAAACTGGATTAGGTGACGTCAAAACTGAAAAAACTAAAAAAAGGCAAAAACTACAAAAAAAACTAAAAACTAATAAAAAAAATAAAAAAGCTAAAAAACTAAAAAAACTATAAAGGTAAAAACCAATAAAAAAACTAAAAAAAAAAACTGAAAAAACTAAAAAAAGGCAAAAACTACAAAAAAAAACTAAAAACTAATAAAAAAAGTAAAAAAGCTAAAAAACTAAAAAAACTAAAAAACTAAAAAAAGGTAAAAAACTAAAAAAAATAAAAAATAAAAAAAAACTAAAAAAAAGGAAAAAAACTGAAAAATAAGCTAAAATAAAGGTAAAAAACCAATAAAAAACTAAAAAAAAAAAAGGAAAAAACTAATAAATGACGACACTCAAAGAGAAAGCGACCAGGACAAAAAACTAAAAAAAAAGGCAAAAAACTACAAAAAAACTAAAAACTAATAAAAAAAATAAAAAAGCTAAAAAACTAAAAAAACTAAAAAAAGGTAAAAAACTAAAAAAACTAAAAACTAAAAAAAAACTAAAAAAGGTAAAAACTAAAAGAACTAAAAAAGAAAAAAATAAATGACGACACTCAAAGAGAAAGCGACCAGGACAAAAGGAATGTTCGATTAGCAATCAACAAAGCACCGGGACACAGGGAGTATAAATGACGACCAGGACACAAGTAAAAAAAAAAATTAACAAAACTAAAAAGAAGGTAAAAACTACAAAAAAACTAAAAAGAAAAAAAAACTAAAACTAATAAAAAAAACTAAAAAATCTAAAAAATCTAAATAAACTAAAAAAGAAAAAAAAAGGAAAAAAATAAAGGAGAAAAACAAAACTAAAAAACGAATGTATATACAGACCGGTACACCGGGATACAAATGACGACCGGGACACAGGGAATATAAATAACGACCGGGACACAGGGACACAACTACAACGGGGACACCGGGGGAAACAGGGGGATATAAATGACGACCGGGACAAAAAAACTAAAAAGAAATAAAAACTAAAAACTAATAAAAAAAACTAAAAAATCTAAAAATCTAAATAAGCTAAAAAAGAAAAAAAAAGGAAAAAAATAAAGGAGAAAAACAAAACTAAAAAACGAATGTATATACAGACCGGGACACCGGGATACAAATGATGACCGGGACCCGGGACACAGGGAATATAAATGACGACCGGGACACAGGGACACAACTACAACGGGGACACCGGGGGAAACAGGGGGATAACCTGACAATCTATTTATATGCAAAGACAATGGGACAGCAAAGAATGTTGTATATTCGCAAGTTTTACGTAGTTAAAACCATATATATATATATATATATCTATATTCACAGGTGGGACATAGGGACACAACTACAATGGCGCGTAACTATTATGGCGCGTAACGACTTACGCGCGCGGGGGGGCTTGGGGGGGGCGCGAAGCGCCCCCACCAACTAGGTGTTGGGGTGGCGCGAAGCGCCACCCCAACAGCTAGTATATATATATATATATATATATATATATATATATATATATATATATATATATATATATATATATATATATATATATATATATATATATATATATATATATATATATATATATATATATATATATATATATATATATATATATATATATATATATGGTTTTAACTACGTAAAACTTGCGAATATACAACATTCTTTGCTGTCCCATTGTCTTTGCATATAAATAGATTGTCAGGTTTACCGACTCTTGAACATGCAACATATAATGGTCCATGGGAAAACAATCTGTATTCAGATCTATACCTCATGATTCTAATGATTGCCCTTGAGCTTTGTTGATGGTGATTGCTAATCGACCATTCCCTGTCCCGGTGTCCCGGTCGTCATTTACATCCCCCTGTTTCCCCCGGTGTCCCCGTTGTAGTTGTGTCCCTGTGTCCCGGTCGTCATTTATATTCCCTGTGTCCCGGTCGTCATTTGTATCCCGGTGTCCCGGTCTGTATATACATTCGTTTTTTAGTTTTGTTTTTCTCCTTTATTTTTTTCCTTTTTTTTTCTTTTTTAGCTTATTTAGATTTTTAGATTTTTTAGTTTTTTTATTAGTTTTTAGTTTTTTTTTCTTTTTAGTTTTTTTGTCCCGGTCGTCATTTATATCCCCCTGTTTCCCCCGGTGTCCCCGTTGTAGTTGTGTCCCTGTGTCCCGGTCGTCATTTATATTCCCTGTGTCCCGGTCGTCATTTGTATCCCGGTGTACCGGTCTGTATATACATTCGTTTTTTAGTTTTGTTTTTCTCCTTTATTTTTTTCCTTTTTTTTCTTTTTTAGTTTATTTAGATTTTTAGATTTTTTAGTTTTTTTATTAGTTTTATTTTTTTTTTTTCTTTTTAGTTTTTTTGTAGTTTTTACCTTCTTTTTAGTTTTGTTAATTTTTTTTTTTACTTATGTCCTGGTCGTCATTTATACTCCCTGTGTCCCGGTGCTTTGTTGATTGCTAATCGAACATTCCTTTTGTCCTGGTCGCTTTCTCTTTGAGTGTCGTCATTTATTTTTTTCTTTTTTAGTTCTTTTAGTTTTTACCTTTTTTAGTTTTTTTTAGTTTTTTAGATGAAAATTTTTTTTAGTTTTTTCCTTTTTTTCTTTTTAGTTTTTTATTGGTTTTTACCTTTATGTTAGCTTATTTTTCAGTTTTTTCCTTTTTTTTATTTTTTTTTTATTTTTTATTTTTTTTAGTTTTTTACCTTTTTTTAGTTTTTTTAGTTTTTTTAGTTTTTTTAGTTTTTTAGCTTTTTTACTTTTTTTATTAGTTTTTAGTTTTTTTGTAGTTTTTGCCTTTTTTTAGTTTTTCAGTTTTTTTTTTAGTTTTTTATTGGTTTTTACCTTTATTTTAGCTTATTTTTCAGTTTTTTCCTTTTTTTTATTTTTTTTTAGTTTTTAGTTTTTTTAGTTTTTTACCTTTTTTTAGTTTTTTTAGTTTTTTAGTTTTTTAGCTTTTTTATTTTTTTATTAGTTTTTAGTTTTTTTTGTAGTTTTTGCCTTTTTTTTAGTTTTTTTAGTTTTTTAGCTTTTTTATTAGTTTTTAGTTTTTTTTGTAGTTTTTTGCCTTTTTTTAGTTTTTTTAGTTTTTTAGCTTTTTTATTTTTTTTATTAGTTTTTAGTTTTTTTGTAGTTTTTGCCTTTTTTTTAGTTTTTTTCAGTTTTGACGTCACCTGATCCAGTTTTTTCAGGTGACGTCACCTGATCCACGATCCACAGATCCACAGACAACTTATTTTTATATATATAGATAGTTTTTTTTTTTACTTATGTCCTGGTCGTCATTTATACTCCCTGTGTCCCGGTGCTTTGTTGATTGCTAATCGAACATTCCTTTTGTCCTGGTCGCTTTCTCTTTGAGTTTCGTCATTTATTTTTTTCTTTTTTAGTTCTTTTAGTTTTTACCTTTTTTAGTTTTTTTTAGTTTTTTAGATGAAAATTTTTTTTTAGTTTTTTCCTTTTTTTCTTTTTAGTTTTTTATTGGTTTTTACCTTTATTTTAGCTTATTTTTCAGTTTTTTCCTTTTTTTTAGTTTTTTTTTATTTTTTATTTTTTTTAGTTTTTTACCTTTTTTTAGTTTTTTTAGTTTTTTTAGTTTTTTAGCTTTTTTACTTTTTTTATTAGTTTTTAGTTTTTTTTGTAGTTTTTGCCTTTTTTTAGTTTTTTCAGTTTTTTTTTTAGTTTTTTATTGGTTTTTACCTTTATTTTAGCTTATTTTTCAGTTTTTTCCTTTTTTTTTAGTTTTTTTTAGTTTTTAGTTTTTTTGTAGTTTTTGCCTTTTGTTAGTTTTTTTAGTTTTTTAGCTTTTTTATTAGTTTTTAGTTTTTTTGTAGTTTTTGCCTTTTTTTACTTTTTTT